>NW_010174719.1:394-4990 GCF_000695765.1 Mesitornis unicolor | reverse complement strand
CTAAAATAAACTCGATGTGGTGGTTCAGCGGTAGTTGAATGTGAATTACTCGTGCCCGTTGTCATCTCCCTCTGCTGCTGCCCCGGGGCAGACAGCGGTTCGGGGCAGAGGGGACATCCCTGAACCGAGCACCTCAGTTAGGGAGAGAAAACGGCTTCAGTAGCTGGAAAGCAACTCTCTCTGGTGTCCCTCAGGAAAGAAGCTACAAGTGTCACGCGTAGCCAGGCTTTTCGGGCGAGTTTGGAGCTCTGATTGCCGGCTCAATCCAAAGGTGTGGATCGGGCCGTGATGTGACCCCGGGACAGAGCATCTCCTTCCGAAACCTTTTGTTTCCTTCTGAGGTCAGTTCAAAGTCCTCAGCTAAACCTCTGCACTTGATAAGAGAGGAAATCCTGGAGGGGGTTTCCGAATAAACGAAAAGAAAAGAAAAGAAAAGAAAAGAAAAGAAAAGAAAAGAAAAGAAAAGAAAAGAAAAGAAAAGAAAAGAAAAGAAAAGAAAAGAAAAGAAAAGAAAAGAAAAGAAAAGAAAAGAAAAGAAAAGAAAAGAAAAGAAAAGAAAAGAAAAGAAAAGAAAAGAAAAGAAAAGAAAAGAAAAGAAAAGAAAAGAAAAGAAAAGAAAAGAAAAGAAAAGAAAAGAAAAGAAAAGAAAAGAAAAGAAAAGAAAAGAAAAGAAAAGAAAAGAAAAGAAAAGAAAAGAAAAATTAAATTTTAGACGCACATCTAGATTTTCATGAATATCTTTCTTAATAGACATTCATCTATCTTACTACATAGAAATTAAAACTTAGGATCCGTAAGAAGAGTTGAGAAACTCAAGGTAGCTAAAAGAAGCATTATGAAATCCGACGCAGTATTATATTCATTGGGAACTGGACGGGAAACGTAATAAAATTTCCCGGATCTGATTTGAGGCTACGAGCACTAAACCCAGAGCGCTTCTCTCGCGGCCGATGGCTGCAGGGGCAGACACAGGAGGGGCCAGGATCTTTAAGATAAAAGAAAAAAAGAAATCGATCAAAATAGATTGTTCAACAGTGGAGCCAGCGTGCACCTATGAGATTTATCAAGTATTGATTTGCATTAATATTTTAGACTCATGCCTACAAGAAAAGTTATAGGCCATATTAAGCCGGTGAGCAATGCTCCATTTGCAAAGCAGCCATTTAACAAGGTGCTTTTCAGCGTATCGATCGTTTTCATTTAAAGTGTAATTAATAATAACATCTTATGGCAGCTACACCAGGAATTTATTTCAGAGGACCAGTTCAGATAACATTTTTATTTTCGTTTGATTTGCTTAAAAAAATAAATCTTTTCACTAATTATTTTTATTAACGTCCAATAAGCACAAGTTATCTTTGTGAGTATTCTGGCAAGGTTTTCCTTTGCCTTGCCTCTGGAGTGCCATCTAGCTAAGCTGTTGTAGCAACATTCATTAAATAAATGTCAACAGACAAGGATTTATGCTGCGTAATAATATTACAGCTGTAGTATAACTGGATTTATTTTAAAGCTATTCCGAGGTTGCTTTGATCTATAAAGCAGCAACGTATGTCTCTATATGTCGCAAACAGCCTTTGCGAAACTACTTTGAGCTTTACAGTCCGCCAACATTTTTCTTGTAGCATTCTGCTTGCAGAAGAAGCACAAAAGAGTGACTATTACCTCTTCGATTTGCTTAATAAAAAATATACAGAGGGAAGTAAACTGAGAGGAATCTGCTGTCCTGATTTGAGAGGTGGGCTTGGTTTTGGGAGGGTTTTGTTCATTTTTTTTTTACCTGTTTTGAAATCGTCAATGCACATACATCAGGGACTATGTCTTCTGCTGTTTCTCTGCATCCTGCAGAAATTTCTTGCCATCAGTTACAATGAAAAATGTCATTTAAAAACCTGAAGCATATGTGTTCCTACTTTTAGCACATACTTTTAATAAGCCACTATAAAGCACTTTCTGCTTGTACAGAATAAGGCATAAGTAAGCATTTTTCTTAGATGAATTCACGTCTTGTACCTTTTAATATTCTACTATGATCATAAGTTACAAATACAGTGTATGAAAAAAAATCTGTTTATTGATATAATCAGCACGTCTTTAAAAAACAAACAAACTAATGTCAAAACACATTTTAAAAATCCGATTGGTCATTTAGCCCTGCCCGTTCCTTAACTTCAAGGAAAGAAGATTTAGTAGAATCAGAAGTATAATAATCTCATATGTTACTCCAAAGAAAAGGCATGTGGAGAGTGGCAGGCGTGTTAAGTTTCGCGTTGGATTACAATCTACTCTGATATGACTGTAGTGAGTCAGGATTTTACTCCAGTAAGTAACACTGGGAGATTTGGGGAGCTGGATACGGCGTGGGGAATGGTCTGACCGCCTTCTTCCAGGGGTAGCCAGGCTCCGAACGGTATCAAATCAAGTGTTTGCGCCCCGAGGAAAAATCATCGCCCCAAGTCACCTCCTCTGCGCAGGAGAAGGCTGAAGTCTCCCCCAAGCCGCTCCTCTCCGCGGCCGGTGGCTCCGGTTCCGGGAACCGGCACCCCCAACCTCGCCGCGTCCCAGTCCTTCTTACACTGCCTCGGGACCAGGTTTTGGAAGTTTTCGCCCAAACTCGGGTGTTTGACGGGTATGTAAAGAAAAAACAGCTGGCGAACATCTCCCGCAGTGAGACGAGGGATTTTGCAAAGCAGTTGGAAAAAAAAAAAATCTCAAACCAAAACAGCTCCCAGAAACGGGGCTCGAGTCAAAACGAGCATCCCGGCAAGTAAGCAATTTTCTCAGGAACCCGGACTATATATATGTATATATTTATTTCATTCTCGAGTGGTTTTGAGGCTTTCAGCGTCCTGACTTCAGCTGTGCAGGCTGATGCCTAGAGCCGTGTTTGAGGCCAAAGCGAAAATAAAATTAAATGCGGTGGAGAGGTTGTAATCCACCCCTGACCTTTCTGCTCAGGTTTCGTATCCAAACTGAAGCTCCGCCGCATCTCGTCGATCGATTTCATAACAAGAAACAGTGAGATTACTCCAAATATGATGTAAAGCGCAGAAAATAGTAAGAATTAGATCGCTCTTCCTTCGCTGGAGCCAGGTCCTCATACATGTACCCCCACAGAGCCGAGATACGGCTTTTCCTGCGAGGACACAGAGCGCTCCGAGCTGGCCGGTTCAATTACATCTGATTATGCCCTAAAACGTGCGATCAAAGCTTGACATTCCACCAAGACTGAGTTTTATAAGGTCATTTCCCCCTTCATATTCGGAAAAAGAAATTCAAACCTTTAGAAACAATTATGGACCTGATATTCATTTTTAGCAGTGGGTAGAGAAGAGGAAGCAAGCCAGTTATTAAAGGAAAAAAATAGTTTGGCATGCATAATACTTCATATAATATCGCATTACAGGTTAGCTTGCATAACTAGCCATACAGCTCCCCAGTTTGTCGCCATCTGAGCATTTTTCTTTCCTTCCTTTTTAATTGCCAGTAATCTATTACACAAACCGATCCCGTCAGAGACGGACGAGCCGAGGTGCGTTTTCCTCAGCCTCCTCAGGAGACCAAAATAAGAGCAAACCCACTGGTAAAATACAATATGTTGAATTATATATATATGTATATTTAACCGTGTATTTTAGCCGATAGTTTATCAGGGAAATAAAACGAAAACAAATAAATCAAATCCTCACAGCTTGGACTTCAACGGGGCGTATTAAAGCCAACAATTTGCCTTCAAGTTGTTTCAAATCAAAAAGCCTACACCGAGAAGGACCAAGGGGCATCAGCACATGCTTGGGTATCGATCGTTTGAAAATGAGAGTAACAATGGAGGAAGGGGGAGAAAATCTGTACGAATTAAGTGGCTAAAACAAAGGGCCCTGGAGAAGCTGCTGGAGGCGGGGATACACAGGGGCCCCCGCTCTGCATGGAAAGCAGAGGGGAAAACGAAAGGTTCCCCTGGCAGAAGCTCTGGCCCGGGGCAGCGGAGGAGTCGGGGAAGGTTCCCGGGCCTCGGCGAGGGCCCCGAGGCTTCGCCTTCCGTGGGGCGGGGGCGGCGGGGTCGGGAAGCGCCCCCGGCCTCCGCGGTTCCTTACATTCGTCTCACGCTCGGCAGCTCTAAGGGTGGGTTTTTTGGTGGCTCTTGCCCCCTGGAAAACGCCGGTCTGTCACCCTGGGGCCGAGGCAGCGATGGAAGCTCTGCCGCTGCCACGGGGCTGCATTTTCTTTGGATGCGCGGGGAGGGAAGCCCCGCCGCCCGGTTCCCTGCTCACGGCTAGGGTCCTTGTAGTCCTTTCGGTTCCCTTTTTTGGTTCCCTCCGGCTGCTCCGCGTCGCTCCGAGTTAACCCCAAAAGTAAGTTTATTGCACGTTTAAAAAAAAAAAAAAAGTCAAAAAGCAGAAAATTGAGAAAGGTGTAAGTTGAGCATAAAAAGTCCGAGGATGGAGGGGGGTGGAGCTGGAAGCCGGGGGAGGGGGCGAAGGAGCCGCGGTCCCGGCACAGGTGTGCGCTCAGACGAGTCCTGTCATCTGCGACCTTAGGAAAGGGAGGGAGGCGGCGGGGAAGGCGCCCAGGGGGTAGCTGACGCCGCTCGAGAGG
>NW_010174719.1:0-207 GCF_000695765.1 Mesitornis unicolor | reverse complement strand
GCGCGCCAGATTCTCACCGGGCGCTCGGTGAGGTGCAGGGAGGCGGCCAGCCCGGCCCGCTCCGAGCTGCTCAGGTAGCGCTTCACGTCGAAGGTGGACTCCAGCTGGAAAACCTGGCTGCGGCTGAACACCGTGCGCGTCTTCTTCTTGCGACCGGAGGCGCGTTGCTCCGGCTCTCCCGGCTCCTCGCCGCGCTCCTCCTCTTCC
>NW_010174718.1:0-21216 GCF_000695765.1 Mesitornis unicolor | reverse complement strand
GGCTGGTGGCTGTGTGTACCTGGAGCTCTGGGCATTTCCAGGATCGAAACAGATTCCAAATGGTGTATTTATGTCAAGTAAGGATGGATTAAGAATAGATTAGGAAATGGAAGCGAAGTGAATTGATAGCAGTTTCAGCTGCTGAAAGAAGACAGAATTCTTCCTGGCTATGTGACTAAAAACTGTGTTTATCACAGAAGTTTGGAGGGTGAGCTTGACTCACCTTGGGTTGGCTCCCACTGGTTTTCAGAGGAGACAGGAAGAGCGAGCGAGCGGATCTTGTTTCTGCTGCAATACAAAACTTCTCTGAGTCATTCCTTTTCCACAACCTCAGACCCACAAATATTTCCTATTTGTCTGAACACGAGGAATTTAACAAAAGCAAAGTTCCGATTTCTTGCTAAGAAACCTTGCTTTATTTATTATAGAGAAACAAAGCATTTTATTATTGCATAAGGAAAGATATATATTATTCCCTCCAAGTAAGCTTTATTTGCAGAATGTAGGACTATTACTCTGACAGCGTGTGCAGGCTTTCTAGCTCCAGCATTACTTGGGATCAGTACTTCTGTCTGAAGCCTTTGGGTTCTGTGTGTGGAACCCTCTGGAGAATGACATGTCTGGAGTTCTAAGTGTCTTTTTAATATTTTTTTTTTATTTATTTAAGCGTTCTTCAGTCTGGTTTGAATGAGATACCCTAGAGTAAAGGCCCTCTCCAGCATTCCTGTCCAAAGGGCTGGACAAGATGCCAAAGCAGGTAAAAAGAAAACCAGGAATTGTATGTGCTATTAAATTTTACTGCCAGGAAAGAATTCTTGGCTCATTTCCATGCAGCCAAGACTAGGTAACTACTGATGTATATTCACCCCTACCCATGAATTTACTGTACCTACTAACTGTGTGGTTTTGAGCTGTATTACTAACACCAGCTGGTGAGTTTTGTTATGCCATTGGCTTTTTCAGGTGTTAATGTATGTAGCAAGCACATACTTACAGGTATCTTTTCAGTAAAATTAATGGACATATGAGCTATGTGGTATCGGTATCAATAATGGCTGTATTTTCAAATACTGTCTTTTTTTGGCTGAGCGATCACCGTCTCTTCTCAAATGGAGCAATACTGAGCAGGGGGTGCAGGCAAATGAAAATAAGCCCTTTCTCGGGTCTTGCAGTATCAGCTGCACAATGGACTTAAGAACTCGAGGGGTGCCAGTGTAATACAGCGAATACATGGGCGGGCACAGGAAGAAAGGGAGATTGGCAGAAACTCATCTTGTCCACAGAGTATTTCATAATTGTGCGTGTCTGTTCTCTGTGAAAGCACCAGCTTCTTAACGTTCATTCAGAGGAGAATAACAGAAATCACTTTGATGGCAATGCTTAACTGCATTCCTAGGCTTTTTTTTTCCCCTTGCTGTGTAATATTCTGTATTACTGAAAATGAACTATTTGTGCTGTCTGCAGAAGATAATAATGCCGCTAAATAAGTACATTATTGTAGCTTTATTATTTATTAGAAATGTGCTAAATAGGGTTTTGCAGTGTATTTTCCCCTTTATTAGTGAGCTTAGCTGACAGTGGGAATGCTGCACGTTTTCTGTATAAACAAGGTGACACTGTTCATTGACTTGGTTAACTTGTAAAGAATTGCAGATTTATGCTACTGAATGAATAGGGTTATTTTGAAGGAGTTTCAGTCAAGGAAAACAGAAAAGGAATATTCAGAAAGCAAAAATCAGGACTGGCATCTTTTCCCTTCTTTTTTTCCCTTATAGCTCTTCTCTCCTTCCCTGCAGAAATGACAGAGAGGACCTGAAATCTCTCTCCTGGCTAAATTTTCCATTGTACAATGAATGTGTCCTTCCAACTAATATTGTCAAGGACATGGGAGCCCAGAAGCTAAGATTTAAATACTTAAAGTGATTCATAGAGGACAAATCTTCACCTAATGCAGGCCAGCTCTTACAGCAGCACCATTTTTTTTCTCCTGGCTGCCATGTGTGCACTCTGCAACTTCACTCTTGGGGTCCTCAATCTCTGCTCTAAAAAGTCTATGCTGGGAAAACTGCATTTGTGTTGGATCACAGTAGCTTTCAGCTCTACCTTAGCCGCTGCAGCCAGTCCTTCCCGTTCTCCTCTGCCCAAGGCAGCGTTTGCACTGAATGCACAACATTCACAGGCTTAGAAATATGCCAGTTGAGAACACCACATAAGTGTGTCTGTGCTTGACAACCTGCAAAATTGCAAGTGCCAGGTAATGTGAGTCTAAGGACACATTCTTTCCAAGTGCCTTTGCTTACAGCCAAAATTACCAGCGATGAATTCAGTTTACAGACAGTGTTGTCAGCCTGCCATCTCTCATGTGCTAGATAATATCTTTCTAAAAACAAAGTGCCCCATGGGAACCATTGACGACGAGGAAGGGCAGCTGGGCGGAAGTGCAGCTCAAACATGCTAAGTTACAGCTCCTGCTGAGACTGAACCTCAGTTACATGGAGCAGCAGAAGAGCTGTAACCTGTAGTGGACGAGGTGAAAGTCCAGCTGTATTCAGCCTTTGGTGGTGACCTGACATCCTTTCCAGGAAAATGGCCAAAAAGAAGATTCTGTCATCCAGAATGACCTCAGCGAATCATTTGAAGAAGAAGTGAAAGCATTCCTCAGTGATGAAGAGAAACTGCATCTTTTTGATGACCTCACTAAAGTTAATCCGTTGACCACTACAACAGGTAAGTAGCCACCCAGGGGAGTATCTCCTGAGGAGTCACTCCTCCTGGTGGCTACTAATATGTAGTAGTAACTGTTCACATTGCATTAATACTGTCATGAACAGAGTAGTTAAAAGTTTAAAGCCTGTTAGAGCCTATTCAGAGATTTAGAAAGTCACATTTGGCTTGACTGATTTAAAAAAAACCCAAGCTCTTACTATAGATTTAGCCATGCTGGTCTTATCAAGCTCTGCCTGCAGAGCTGACATTTGCATTGTTGGTTCAGGTCACCAGGGTGTGGTTGAGAGTTAATGCTACTGAAGGACTCTTGCATGACCTTGTGATTGCGGTTTTGTGTGTTATGTGACTGTATCAGAGAACAAGGCTCTGACTGAGATTCAAAATATATCTGTGAAATTGGTTTGAAAAGTAAATTCCTCACTCAGCTTTTGAAGACGATCCTGTTCAGAGAAGCTAAGGCCTGTTCCTAGTGCAGATGGAGAACTCTTGCCTCTCTGTTCTGCAAGTGATTTGCTTTCTAGGACTGACTATGTGAAATCTCATAAAAGCATAGGACTTATTGAATGAAACAGTTAGAAGATCCCTTAAGATTTTAAAAAATCAGGGCAACTCGAGAAGACATTGTTATTTATATTAGACCTATATAATTCTCTGGATCACCTCATTCTCTGTTAAACCTAATAGGTAACGTATCTGAAGATTTTTGTTACAAACAGGAACAGGAAGAGTCAAATACACTTTTGAAAATATGCTCACAGGGTGTGTCTTTCAGTTCTGAAATGTCTTCAAGCAAGATACGGAGTAAATTTGTTTTATACAAATGCTGGCTGCAGCCTGGTGGCTTTAAATCCATTTAAGCCTATGTCCTGCCTCTATTCACCTGAGCTTATGAGGGAGTACCATGCTGCACATCGTCCTCAGGTAATCCTTATATTTGAAATACCTGTCCTTCTGCAGAACCCAGATGTCAACCTCTTGAAAATCTGTATAAGCAAAATAATCCTAAAGAATAAAACGCATTTCTAGAGAAATACGAGTTCTGTTAAAAGAGCAATACTGCTTTCAGATAGAAGTGAGAAGACCTTTGCTGTCCATTGTTGTTGAACTTTGTAATTATTGTTCTCTTAAATATGAATATACTGTTCTACTGCCAGGATTTAAAACCTCACATCTTCGCAGTGGCTGAACAAACCTACAGAAATGTCCAAAGCCAGATGGACCCTGTGAACCAGTCCATAATTGTTAGTGGAGAAAGTGGTGCTGGGAAGGTAAGGAGGTTTTTTTTTTTCTGACATTGCTTTTAAGTTTTGAGATTTGCTAGTGATTTGTAGCACGTAATATTTCAGTGCACAAGCAGAGAGGAGGAAGAAAACATTCTGACAGAGCACGTAGCCAGTCTGGTCTAGCACGACTCTTGAAATATGCATAAAGCATGAAGTGATTGCTGCAGTCAAATAGACTCTGCTAAATATAGCTGCTCTTTAGGTGATATCTGTAATTTCTGGAAGGGATAGATTTGAATCATTCAACAGGAATTGCACCTGAGTTAATGTCTCAGCCTAATCTGTCAGGGAGCTAGTGTGGGTCTCAGCAAACCCTATGTAAAGACTTAGAAGAGGAATAGTTCAGATCCTATCCTAGGCCCTCCTGTAATGGTCCGTCCCTATTCAGCAGGATATCAAGGGTATTTTTAAGCCTGAGAACAAAATTATTTACTGAGTGTTAATGACTCAAAGTTCATTTATATTCAATTCATCTTAAGATACTAGCTGTTTATGCTAGCTGAGCTTCCAGATGGTTACATCTTGATAAGACAGCCATTCCGCAAAGCACTCCGACTCCAATAGCATTTAAATGTGTGTCTGCCGCACATAAGCATACACACAAAGTTTCCACTGAACTAGAGCTATAAACCTGACACAATTACTCTCTTCAGCATCATCGCCAGCTGCATACTGTGTTTTCAGAAGCTAGCACTGTTTCACTAACTGACATAACTAATAATGTGGTAAAAACAAAGACCTATTGTCAAGCCTCTCTCTTGCAGACCTGGACATCTCGCTGCCTTATGAAATTCTATGCTTCTGTTGCCGCTTCAGTTACCTCTCCAAAAGGCAATGAAACTGTGGAAAAGATAGAGAAGAAAGTGTTGGATTCCAACCCTGTCATGGAAGCATTTGGTAAATGAGGCTTTTTTAATAGCAAGCCACTGTGGCAATTTTCTTTGCTAGTACACAAGTCTAAGCTAGCTCTTGGTCCTCTCCTTAAAATATGAACTCTTCAAATGCTGGAGCTATGTACAAATCACTGTTAATCTCTGCATGTCCTACATGGAAGAGTGCAACCACTCTGATTGTGCTGTATCTGTCACTGGCAATTTCACAGGAAATGCATGTACCCTGCGGAATAACAACAGTAGCCGTTTTGGAAAATATATCCAGCTTCAGTTAGACAGGTAACAATTACTGGGTAAAAACCTTATCTATTGTCATCTTCCTTTAAATCTTTGAAAACCTAATTCTGAAGTCTGCCACAGCATATTTTATCTGTCTTTAGAACATATTTTGGTTTGCTGGCAGCTTAAATTATTATTATATATCTTCCTTTTTTTTTTCCTCTGCAAGCTCTCACCCTGATTTCTAAAAGAGAGCAATGGAACAACAGAGATGAAGTTAAGGACTCTGAATAAAATATAACATAAAGCTTGCACAAAACTGAAGGTGAACTGTAAAGCATTCACAGTCAGTTGGTATCATAACAACACAACACCTACCAGATTCTGAGAGGAAGTTTTTTTTAAATCTTTGGGTTTTTTCCCCTCTAGATTCTACCATCTGCGTAGTGCTTCTATTCAGACTTTCCTGTTGGAGAAGACCAGAATTGCCTATCAGGCTCCCAGTGAAAGAAACTTCCATATTTTTTATCAGGTTTGCCTTCAGTTAATTCTGCTAGATATTTCTGACAAACAGTGGGGATGAAATAATCAGATTTAGCACGTTTGCAGATTTTAATATGTAACAGTTTTCCTGTCTGCCACACTTCCAAATTAAACCATGCTCCCAGTGCGTTGTTCTTCATTGTCTGTGAGATGTAAATACCAAAGGCAGAATGCTGTCATTATCTTGTTTTCTGTCTCCAGATCACTAAAGGTGCCACTGCAGAGGAGAGGCTGGAATGGAACCTTCCAGAAGGGGCTGACTACCGCTGGCTGCCAAATTCTGAAAGAAACTTAGATGGTAAAGATTAGTTTCACAGACTGTACATTAGTAACAGCTGTAACTTTAAAGGAAGGCAGGCAAAAATGTGTCTGCCCTATAAAATCCCATGACCTAGGTTGGCCAGGCAACAGCAGATATTTTGTGAAGCCACCTGCATTAATGTGATTCTTTTTAAGTTTCAGTTTGCACTATTAAGAGTTTTGACCTGGCTTAAAACACCAGTTTCTGGCCTAGCGAATTTGCATCTCTCTGTGGCTGTCTTTGGAAACTGTCTCGTCATTGGATGTGCTTCAGCAACCTGCTGCTTAATTTCAGAGCCCCATAGAGTCAGTATTAAGTCAGTGACTTGGTTCTCCAACTTCTGCTCTGGGATTTACCAAAAGAGCATCTGACCTCTTTCATCTCCTTTGACAATCCCAGCTAAACTGGATGTGGTGTAGAGTGTTCTGCTTACCCGTGTTTGTGTGCTTGGCTTTCTGTTAAAGAGCACTTGTTTGGCTTTTCAGAGGACTGCTTCGAGGTGACCAGAGATGCAATGTTTCACCTGGGCATTGACCGCTCCACGCAGAACAGTATTTTCAAGGTCAGGTACAAAGCATGGTCACCGTGATGCTGCTGGTTGGAATGACTTTTAAATGTGGGATTTCTGCAGAAATAAATCTATATCCATGTATAGAGCATGAGTTGTTTGGTACTCCTGACTGGAGGGCCTGCAGCTACACATTAGGTTGCATAGCCAAATACTAGTTTTCCACTAAAAGCCTGCCCCTGTGAACTTTAGTTTTCCTTCAGTAACTGCAGCATGAGGAATTAACATAGAAGCTTGGAATCGACTTGCTTTTTTGTGCAGAAATGTTTTGACTTGTCCTGTTAATGTGGCTAAGGGAAGGCTGAGAGGACACTACCTTGAAGGGGAGCTCTGTTTAGAAGACTCAATGCCTGATTATATTTCAGGTACTGTCAGGCCTTCTTCATCTTGGGAACGTTCAATTCTCTAATCCAGTGGATGAGTCTCAGCCTTGTGAACTAGAAGACAAAGCCAAAGGTGAGGCAGCAAGCATGCCGTGCTCCAGAGAGTCTTGTTATCTTAGTGCAGATGCCTAATAGAAAGGATTACTACACTCTGCTGCCTGATAGGAGACTATTAAGGTTTGGACAGACCAAAATTTAAGCATGATTTTGTTCGGTACTTCATGGTTTCAAAGTACTGAACAAACAAAAAGCTAATGCTCTCTTGCTCTGAGAGATAATATCCTTCTGTTACAGGTCAAGGCAACTGGAGCATTAGACAGCCATTCCAGAAGGATTATTGGCAGAACTGTTACTCTTGATTGTAATCTTGTGCTGACATCACCAGATTTCCAGAAAACTGACCCAGAGTAGAGAGCAGGGCTTTTAAAATGAAAGCTTTGAAGTTTTCATGATAAGGATGAAAACTTGGTAACAACAAATCTGTTAAATTGCAGCACAGAACATAGGTTGTTCTGCATGACTTTTGGAGGGTTGTGGATCCAGTTTTCCTTCAGAACTACAACACTGTCGTAAATAGTGAAGTTTCCTACTATTATTTCACATGCTCTGAATTCACACTACTTAATACTCCAATAGTTTTGCATACAGCTCCAGTTGGCAAGATCTTAAATGCTTTGTTAGCAAATACTCATTCTTCCAGTGAAGGTATTACATTTCCTTACTATTCCAAAAATTCATGTTTTTTTCTGGTCGTGGCTGTTTGATGTTCTTTATCTGTATTTAGAGGCTTCTGCTCAAAAAAAAGATGAAAAAGTAACACAGAAATACCTGGAGAGTACTCTCTAAAATGCCTGCTTTGGTGTGGCAAACTTCAGACTTATTTAATATTGTTGTTCCATTTGAAGTAGAGCACTTGCAGTTCTAGGGACAAGCACATCCAAATTAAGAGGCTGGTCTTGCAAAACTTTCTACCCAGTTTGGGTAAAAATATCCAAAATTCGCATTTAAGTTGGTGAGTTCATGGAAATGTCATTTTTCTGTATCGTGTCTAAACCTTCCGTAACTTTAAAGGGGCTGCATTCATTTTGACACTCCAGATATCCTTGCAATGTTTTTTTTCCTGATCAAGATTTTGTGAAGACCTCTGCAGATTTGCTGAAGATACCTGTTGATGATTTACTGGAATCATTAAGAATTCGAACAATAACTGCTGGAAAACAACAACACATCTTCAAAAAGCCATGCTCCAGGGCCGAATGTGAGACTAGGAGGGACTGCCTCGCCAAAGTGATCTACGCTAAGTAAGGACACGCAGGCCAGGCTGCCGTGCTAATTCATATAACTTCTGGGAGAGAAAAGGAAGCCAGAGTTTTACTTTCTCTCGCTTTCTGCTTGGACTCAGTAACAGTGTAACCCTCCCTTCCCTGCTCAACACACCCTTGATTCGGTTGTAGATACTGACATAGCTGCAGTATGCAGTAGATCTTCAGAGAACTGCTGTTTCATGTCAGCAGACAGCAAAGTCATAATTTTTTGTTTCTTCCATGTGGTAAAAACAGCAGTAAAAGACTGATTGTTGCAAGCAAGCACTTCCCAGCTAACCCAGTTGTCGTTGTCTGCAGATTGTTTGAATGGCTCATTTTGGTCATAAATGAAAGCATCTATGCAGATCCATCAGTGTGGACCAGCTTCATAGGTATGGTTATTTATCCCTGGTTTAACTGAGCAACCGTAAGTCCTTCAGGCTACTCCTAGACCAACATGCACTGTCTTCCCATATTCCTCTTAGGTTTGTTGGATGTTTACGGGTTTGAAGCCTTTCCTGAAAACAACTTAGAACAGCTTTGTATCAACTATGCCAATGAGAAACTGCAGCAGCACTTTGTAGCACACTACCTGAAGGCACAACAGGTAATACCCCGCTAAGATCAGATGTTAAATATCTCATTTTAAAACAGCATCTTTTGTCTCTTTAATTATATTTCTATGCCTCTGGTTAGATCGCAACCTTCAGTCGAGTAAGTAATGCACAGAAATCAGTAGGATGTGACAATTGCTTTTTTAAAGAGGAGAGTGTGGGGCAGTTGGTAGAATGAGACAGCTTTCTCTCTTGGGTACTGGAAATCTGTTCCCTGTCATTGACTCTGTGGCCTGTTAAACTGTTTGCTTTCCCTCAAAGAGCTGAACACTTAAAACTAAATTCTTGGGGTAAATGTAGCCTCAATTGAGATTCTCTTGGAAGTAGCTGCTTATACCACGTTAATTCTCTCCATCAAGTATAAAGTACCTAAAGGGGTGGGGACCTTCTAGACCTGAACTTAGTGCAAAGGGAGAGAGCCCAACAGAACGTTATAGCCCAAACACCAACAGCACTTGGAGGCCCTCTGCTGCGGGAGAAGTTTCATAAACCCAGCTGTCATGCCAGTACCTTTAAGGACAAAAACAGACTGCACTTCAGCTTTTATTTTTTTAATGAGGAGGTACACGAGTTGTGTTGTTTCACAGGAGAGAAGGTATTTGCACCATGCTAAATACATTGCACTCACTCACCTGAGTGCTCTGAAAGCTAGAGAGTCCCTGCCAGGACTGCTACTCTACAAGATGTACTTCAGTCCTCGCTGAATTCCTCCACATTACAGATACGTTACCACAATGCTCTTTGGGGTTAGCTGGAATCTGGCAAATCAGTTGCTTTATGGCACCAACATGATGGCACCTTCTTCCTCACAGCATAGTTTTATCAATTTATTCAAGAGATAAGTACCTCTTGGACCATAATTTGTGCTTTCGTATGCCCAGCGATTTTTTTTTTCCTGCTTGCCCTCGTCAGTAAGCCAGGGGTTAATGGTCAGTGGGGATGGAAACCAAGTTCAAGCACACAATTACTTTCCTTGAAGCTGCTTCATGACCTCTGTTTATAGTACCCCTCCCAATTACTGCCTGCCCTCTTACCAATCTTGATTTGGCTGTGTCCCAAACCACTTAAACGCCATTAGTGACTGTGCTGAGCAAGCTTTTGGCAGGAGACTTTTAAAATAACTGTCCAGAGCTCATGCTTCTTAAACACTCCTGACAATTTGTTCTTTAATTCAGCATAAATACTGTAGAAATTATTTCAACCAATATATTTCTCTGCTTCCTTTTGGATCAGGCTTTGTTTTAAATGAAGCACAGTTAGTAAAGTCTGGCACACAACAGTTGGTTTAGGGCTATGTCCCAGTTTAAGGAAGGAATTCTGTGTATTCCTTGCCCTTCAGGGCAAAACTCAGTACAGCCTGCAGAGGCTTAGTGTGACTGTAGCTTCTGTTTTGCAGACTCTGTAAAGCAGTCTTGCAGCTCTCGCTGATAAATCTATGAAATTCCCAAGTACTTCAACAAATTGTTCCATCAGGATCTCCATATTTTTTTTTCAAGATTTCCATTGAACATGAGCTGAGCTTTGGATGAGCAGGCTGAGCCTGGGATTAGCTGCATCAGACTGCAAAAAGGCACGCAGTTATTTGAGCTCTGGTGCCCTCTGCTGCAGAATAACCGCTTTGTCTCTTACTGCAGGAAGAATATGCAGCTGAAGGCCTGCAGTGGTCTTTCATAAACTACAAGGACAACCAGAACTGCCTTGATCTGATTGAGGGCAATCCTCTCAGCATTTTTAGTTTGCTGAATGAGGTAAGTGTGGACCCAAACCCCTCATGCTCTTGGCCTGCCTTTCATCCCACGCCACCAAAGAAAATGCTAAATTAGGAGGACACTTGTCAGCTATAAAATTTCTGCAGAAGTCTTTTTTCAGAACAATCATGACACTTCTTCTTTCTATTCTGAGTCGTCTTTTTTCCTCTGATCCAGGATGTTGTAATGCAAATATGATGCCTTACTTACATTTTTGTTTGTTTTTCACAGTATTTCAGGGCTTGCATACTCAAAGCAACTCTAAAAGTAAAATGGCCATGATTTAAATTTAAAGTGTCCTAGCTTTTAAAGTCAGAACTTTATGACAAATAAGAGATGCTGCAGTTTTGTCTCATTTGTTATGCAGGAGTGCCGTCTGAATAGATCCTCTAACACTGACCTCTTTCAAACTCGGATTGAGAAAGCCTTGTCTAATAATCAATGTTTAAGTCGAAACAAGTTTAGCAAGAAGCCTAACTTTATTATTTCACATTACGCTGGCAAAGTCTGCTATCAGCTGGCAGCAATGGTGGAGAAAAACAAGGTAGGTGTTTTCAGAAAGAGCTGTTAAAAAAAACCAAAACCAAAACACCAAAAAATCTTACAGACCAAAAGCAATTTAAATCAAAGAACCACTAACTATTCAGTGATGCTTACTGGATATACATACCTTTCTCTAAAGAAATCCTTCAGGCCATGTAAAACAGGGTAGTGTTCTTGGTCTTATTTCTAGGGAACCATCAGTGGCACAAGCAAATGCTTTGTTAGCAGACTTTTCCGCTGAGGCTTAAGTGGATCAGGTGTCACTGAATCAGGGCTTCTTCCTGACATGATGCACAAGTGTTAATGGCATCGGGACATTTCTGCAACCATAAATATAGGACTTCATTTCCACCCAAATTCAGATAAACTTATGAGAAACAAGAGCAGGAACTCGACTACTGAAAGTTCTGAAAGCACCGGGAAACTCAAGTTTTGGCCTCGTTGTGCCATCAGGGAATAAGTGAAATAGCCTGCAGGTGTTAGAGCCCCTTGTCAGTTCTGATATCACCAGCAATTACAAGAAGTGGTATTAGGTGATGCAATAAAATACCATCCCTTAATTAAAAGACTTTCTAATAGACTGTATAATAGCTGCTGCAAGCTGTCCCACAGGATTAAACTAGTCCTGAGACTTCTAGCTCACGTTGTATAGCAAGAAAAACATTGGGAACAGTCATACATTTGAATAATTTGCTAAATATGCAGCCAAACATTGTTTTCAGTTCCAGAATCTGTCTATGAATGAATGTATGTAGTAGAGTTGAAACAGCAGCTGTGGTTAAATCAAAGTTGGCATCAGAAATACACCCATATACATGGAATTTTTAGTCATCTTCAAGGGTGGCAGGTTTCTGCCTAAATCCAAATACTAATGAGTTGTGTTTGTGTTTGCAGGATCCCATTCCACCAGAGCTGGTCCATGTTTTGCAGAATTCTAAGGACCCTTTGCTTCAAAAATTATTTCCCGTGACAGAAAAGAACCAAAATAACATCAAAACACAGAACAGAGCAGCTGTTGTTACAGTGGTGTCAAAGTTCAAGGTACATCCTAGTCAAGTTTCTGCTCTCCACAGTATAGTTGGACCAAGATCATAACTGCTGTCCAAGTGAAACAGCTGTGAAACAGAAATAGCTTCAGACTCCTGATATTCTCAGGGTTTTAACTCACTCCGATTTTACCTTTTCCTTTAACAGTTGGGCATTTGCCTTTTTGAGGCTTCTTCCCACCTGTTCCTCTGGAGTGGTTAGCTTCAACTATAACTTTGGCAACTTTCTGAACTTACCATCAGTTTTACAAAACCATTCATAGAGTCAATTTTTTTTTGCTCAAGCTGTCCTTACAGCTCTGCTAATACTGAGTCTGTAAAGCCCTCCTTGCAAGAAATGGCTGCATTGTTTTTATAGAAAACCACTGATTAGCTAAACTACCTGTGGAGTCGTCATCCCTAGTTAAACCTGTGTTTGTTTTCTGTAGGGTTCACTGGAACATCTCATGCAGATTTTGAATAGCACTGTGCCACATTACATCCGATGCATCAAGCCTAATGCTGACTGCAAGGCAATGATTTTTAAAAGAGAAGAGGTAACTTCAAAAGCCTTTCCTCCATGAGTCAATGAGAAGCTTCCTAGAGACACTGTGCAGGGCCTTGCTTTATGTCTTTTATTATCCTCAGTCACGTGCAGAGCTCTTTTCACAGCACATCTTGAATTAGCTTTTTCTCCCTTGGAGCTTCCAAGATAAATATCCTTTCAGAATCAGTGGTGATGCTTGTCTAAAATGGAACTAGTGAGCACAGCAGCTCTTCCAGATGCAACTTACTTGTTGCTGTATGAGAAATTACTTTACCAGAGCACTCCTGGGTTATTTGGGGTGCTGCCATCCCAGCCCTCAAAGTAGATATGGACAATCTGACTGCTCAGCAGTCCTGGTCGCACAGATATCTTCACGCTGCACGCCCACAACAAAACTGTGCTTGCTCCTGGAGTCTAGTCTAGGACAAGTTAGATGAGGTCTGCTGACAAGCATGTCTTTGGGAGCAGAGCAGCAGATGGTAAAGCTATCACTAGAGAACCTCGTCTGATGTAAAAACAAGCAGCTGGAGTAGTGCTGCATTAATTTTAAACACTGAGAAACTGCTGGTTGCATGCAAGTAGTATTAAAATGCCAACACTGGGTTTTCATGTTCTGCTGCATTTGGTCAGCACAGGGCGTGTGGATACCACAAGAGAGGGCACACAAGGACTGTCCATCTCTCTGTGCTAGCGCTGCCCTGACCCTGCTCAGTTCCTCAAAGCAGTAGCTTGGTGGCTGTGTAATCCCCTTCTCCACCCAGTCCACTCGTTCCCCAGCTGCCAGCGTGGCGGCGCACACCAGGCAAGCTGTGGTGCAGTTCTGCTGAGCTGTGTGTTGCCTGGGGTGAGCACACACAGCTTCCACTAAGAGTAAGACAGTGGTTACCTAAACATCTCAATTTATGTCTCAGGTTCTCAGCCAGCTTCAGGCATGTGGAATAGTCGAAGCCATCACCATCAGTGCAGCGGGCTTCCCTATTAGGTAAGTCCAAACTTCTTGAGCAATGTTTTCCATAAGTCATTTCTATGGCAGTTAGCTGTATATTAGTTCCTCAGAAGAGCTTATAAGCAGGAAATCCAAGAATTTTGCAGTCTGTTTCAGACCACACCACTTTACTGATTGTTTCAAAGCTGTCTGAAGAGTTCTGCTCACTGTTTGCTTTTCAGCTTATTTGAGCACCTCTTTTCCATGTTTTGGAGCCAAAATACCTGTTGGAAATCTGGACTGTTGTTCTGTGTTTTGGATAATGAAACTCTGCTTGTTCAGCAAGTCCAAAAGACACCCCTGCTCTGAGAGCTCACTGTACTTTTGCAGTCTGAGAAGCTGGGGAAGAGATGTTTTGATGCAGACTGTCATATACTAAAACTTTTTAATTGAATGTGGCTTCACAGTAACACTTTCAGCAATTAAATTTAAATTATAAATGGCATTCATCTAAGTGTAGTCATCTTGAAGTCGAGCATTTCATTGCAGCCAGTCACTTTGCTGGGCTTTCTGCACCACCCTTGGAGGAAAGAGGGAACAAGACCTGAGCTAGTAATGTTTTTCACAGCTCAGTATTGATGGGGTGAAGCTCACTATTATCATAAACAAGCACCATTCCTGCCCAGTCTTTGTTAGAGGCAAAAGTCACTGTTATTGGGCAATAGGCAGTCTCCTGAATCTCTTCAGAAAGTCTATGCATTTTGCGTGTTGGTGACTATACAGGCAGCAGCCTATTTCCATTTTATGCACTGGATCTTTGAAGCCATGATGCAATTTTCCCTCTCAAAGAATAGGTTATTTACCATACAGTAAATGGTACTTGCCTAGAATTAACTGGACGTTTGTCTATCAGGATCCCATTCCAAAGTTTCACTGAGCGCTATGAAATACTGAGACAATCATGTGGGTCCAATAAAAACAGAGTGTGTGATAAAAGCCACTACCACACTGCCAAGAAAAAAGGTACGTTTTTTTAGATAATCCCTCTGCTATCAAGTAAAATTATTACGGCACCAATGTGCTATCGCACAGATCAGATACAATTATTGTATTCAGCACGAGGGACACCACTATCCTCAAAATATTTTTCTAATCTATGACCTGCTTACAGCAGGCTCTTTTTCAAAGTGCAAACCTTTCATCTTACTGCTATTTTTCTGTGTTCCTCTTAGGTAGAACAATTCCAGTTACAATGGTGTTTCGGGTTCTCCCCCTGACAGAATTTGATTTAGAGTTGGTTCTTGAGTAGACTTGAAAACTACTTACCTTTTTGCTTATATTCCTTCTTCTTCCTTTCTTTCTTTTTTTTTCCCCCACCTTGCTTTCTTACCGAACACACTGACCTAGCTTACCTGGATTCTGCTGCTGCTTCTACCTTTTGCAAACTTCTATACGCAATTCTTTTTTCTAAGCAAGAGTGAGGATGGACTTTAAAAAATGAAATCCAATCCACAAGGTAACATCTTGGGTGTGAACCCCTGGAAGAAGGAGCTCATCAGGTGGTTACATTTAATAAGGAAAGTTACTGCAGACCCCTTTTCTCTCCCGGATTAATCCCATCTTTACCCAATGGGTCTGTGGGAAGCAGGACCAGTAAGTACCAGCCTATGTCAGATAATTAAACTGGCTGGAAATCTATTCACCTTGCGGAAATGGAATGAAGTAATGAAGTATAGGCGGGAAAATTACTTACACGCCGTATCTTTCTCCCTCAGTTATAACCCATTAGCTGAAATGCCTCCTTGTGATAGGTTACTGGTCCTTTTTATCTTTAGTGGGTAATAAGCTGTAAACAGAGCAAAACAATTTCCTAAACGTGAGGATAAGCTTTTGGTTCCCTTATCAGCCCAACCCCATGAACAACACCGTAGTCACCAGATGTCTTCCTGTAAGCAAGAACTGCTTATATTTGTTTTCAGTACCTTAAAATGCTCTCATCTCCTTAGAAATATTTATAGCAGAAAAGCAAACAGTATCCAGGATGGAAAGATACAAAGACCATCAAGTTCCAGCATTGGGCATGCAGAAACTTATGCAGCATTGCCTTGAACAACACAATCTCTTTCAAGGACAGGTCTGAATTAAGTCTACCTCTGTTTCCAATAGATTAAGCTGGCTAACCTGTTTGTCTCCTAATGTAAAAAAATCTGTGCTATGTCCCAGAAATGGTTTTAATAATCTCTTATTGCTGCAATAAACTTCTACTTAGTACATGGCTCTGTAGATGCTTCTGATGCCCTGTGAAAGCTGTAGAATTGCATAGAATTTATTTTTGGTTCCTGCATCCTTCAGTACATTAAAGTTGTGAGTCCAATTCCTTGCTCTTTGTTCTTTGTTCTCAACAGCTTTGAGTTTTGGGTATTTAATTGGATTTTCTTGAGAGCTGCTCAAACCCATTATTAATTGCATTGCTGTTGCTTTCTAATGTTTCTATGCAGGATGCTTTATACAATGTGAGCGCAGCTAAGCCCACCTAATGCCTGTTCCATTGTCTAGATCTACCCAAAATGACATTTGTTACCTATGGATAGGTTGTAAGAGGTGGTAGGACCCAAACTACCTCCTAGTTAAAACACGCCACCCTGGTTTTCTAGTTGCTAGCACATGGCAAAATCCATGCTGTCACAGGTTTTCCTTAAACAGTTAGATCTAGCCATGTCTCAGCCATCACCTCCTCCCCTTGTAGGCATTTCCCCACTAAATGGCCAAGAAGTCTCAGTGCAAAGACAATGACTTGGTCCCAATTTCCAAGGTCTGTGATACCTTCTCTTCAATGCTTCATTTGCAGGTGAGACTCCAGCGGTGGATGATGACAAAGCATTGCGCACTGTTGTTTTTGAGATACTGCAGAATGTTGTTACGGGACAAACTACTGCTGAGCAAACAGGGAACAGAGCAGAAAGCACTTCAGTGTACTGTGGCAAAACCAAAATATTTATGGCTAATTCTGTGGTAAGAGTGCTATTTCCTTGGCTAACTGTTCTGGAGCGTCCATGCATAATAGGTATTCTGGCAGATTATCATGGTTTAGGCAGTACTCCTGCTAATGCCAGTGTGACCAGAATTTGGCATTTTCCTTCAAACTACTGAACCAAATCAAACACCCTGTCAGAATCCAACTATCAGCAGCCTTTGTTTAATGGCGTCCTTGTTGCTAACAGACCAGAAGCTGCACTTGTATGGTCTTGTCAGCATCCTCCCAGTTACAGTAAAGATGACAGCTTTCCTTAGCTTCAGCTGACCACCTTGGCTACTCTGACAGGCCTAAGCACCTCCTAGTTAAAGAGATGAAGAAGACAAAGGCACTTTTGCCAAGCTTGCATACTGGAGCCATAGAAAAACCCCCTTCAATGGGGCTACTTTGAAGCCAGCTGCTACTGGGACTTTGGGAATGTCTGCTTTTTCTCCTCACACCATTTTTTCCCCCTCCTCAAGATACTTTTATTTTCATATAATGTGTTTTGAAGTGCTCTCACTTCTAGAACACTGAGATGTGCATGTGTTTTTCTCACAAACACCAGGAGTGCATAGAAGAGGGAAGAGTTGTGAACACAACTCCATCCCCAAGTATTAACTGCAGGTTTGTACCCCTAATGCAGCTGGAGCAACTTGAAGAGAGGAGAACAGAGGTGTTAAATGAGAAAGCATTTTGCATTCAGTGTTGCTGGAGAAGATTTAAACAAAAGAAACTTGTGAAGGAGACATGGTCTGCAACTGTCATCCAAGCAGGTATTTGATAAGGCTGTGGCTGAACATAACATTTCCA
This sequence comes from Mesitornis unicolor, assembly GCF_000695765.1. NCBI lineage: Eukaryota > Metazoa > Chordata > Aves > Mesitornithiformes > Mesitornithidae > Mesitornis > Mesitornis unicolor. Next base: position 3,767 of record NW_010174718.1, on the reverse strand, counting down.
GTTACATGGGATGTTTAAGGTGCCAGGAGTGGTTAGATTCACTGAACAGGGAGAAAGCTTAAGTGTCACCTCTCTTAATTGTGTGCAAGAGCTTCTCAGATTCTTGTACTCAGATTTCTTTTAATTAAATCTTCAGCTGTTCGTTCCTGGTTAGCCAAGAATCGCTTCCAAAGGATGCGCAGAGCTGCTAATGTTATTAAGCACAGCTGGAGGAAATGGAGAGTAAGTACATTGGTACAGGAAAGTATTGAAATTGAGTGACTGAGGCTTTTTAGTGTTTGAGAAAGAATCTGCCTCTGTCAAGTAACTGTACAAAACCAATACTGTGAATTCTCCAGAAAACTCTTCTCAAGTTGAAGAGTAGAAGATGGATGCCAGTGTTGCAGAGCTGCTTCTATAGGGTGGCAGTGTAAAGACTGCAGAATAAACTAATTTCTCAACTTCATAAAATGGGAAAATGTCCCAAAGGGTGCCCTCTTTTTTAAATTCTTAGTTTTGCAGCTTTATATTTTGTTAACGATATCTGAGAATCTTGTTCAAGAATATTGCTCTGCATCTCTTCATCAGGCAAAAATGTCTGCATTAGCAGCAGCAGAACTGGATGAAGTTGAAGAAAAGGCGTTCTCAGTTCCGGGAGCTACAGTGATCTCGGCCAAACCACCTTGCTCTTTGGAGACAACTTGGCCTCTGCATGCAGTAATTCAGTTCTGGCCTCTTGGCCTTGTCCTGGCTGCTGCACCCGTTACTGTATCGGGACTTCGGAGAGACCTGTCCCTGCTGACATGCCTCAAGGGGCTTCAGGACAGCGGCTGCTACAAAGTGGAAAGCTGCTTCTTTGGCTGTGGCATCACTTCCGTTAGAGCTCTCCCACAGGTAACAAACCTCACACACTCGAGCCAGCAGCACATTTCAGCTGCCCTGAGTTCAGGAACCTCAACTCTGCTATGGAGCAGAGCAACTATGGAGCCTGCTCACAAGCTACACTCTTGCTTTTCCTCTGGCTTAGATACACAAGGATGACTGACACCAACAGGTCAAGCTAGGCATAGGGCTGAGCTGAGACTTAGAACTAAGCATGAAAACTCCTATCTGTCACAGGGACAGAGAGCAGAGCATTCCAACATGGGCTTTGCTATTACATATCGTGTATTTTTTCCTGCTTAGGAGATTCAAGTTGCGCAACAGGTGAACCTGTGAAAAACCATCCACTTGGGGAAAAGCCACTGGGTGTATTAATGACATCCCAGTAATTCTGAATTAAATTCCCTGTGCAGTCAACTGCACGGGCTGATTTGCACAGAGGATTTTCAGGGCAGAAAGCAGGGACCAACCCCCCAGGTACTTCATCCCCTACACACACAGAGAACAGTCTTAGATGCCATTTACTACAAACAAGCCACAACCCATACTGTTTTCTCTCAGAAGTTGCACTCCAGTTACAAATCACCCCGTACCTGTGCTTGGGTTTTTTGTTGGTAACTTTGAGGTTGCGTAAAATTATGTGTGCAAGAATGTACCTGGTCACAATTATTAACAGTAGGAAGAGGCAGTAGCAAGTTCAGTACCAACTAAATACTCAATCTTCAGAGTTTCAGCTAATTTCACTTCAAATTACAGTGCTGGTACTCTTTGTAGTAATCGTTTATCTTAAATCCATTTGCATGAGGACTCCTTGGGAGGCCTTCCTCTCTCCTTATTCATATTCACTAGTTTCTTATATACCAAAGTGCTACTTCGTTTGAGTAGCAAAATCAGCTCAAAATGTGGCAAAAACATCACCTGACCTCTCAACCTCTTCTTCTTGTAGGGCTCTATCAAGTTTCACTGTAAGAAGTCTCCTCTGCACTACGCAAATGTCAGCCCTCGTACGGACGCCTGTTCCATCACTGGATTTAACCAGATTTTACTGGACAGAAAAAAACTCCTCCCAACTTAAGGTTTTGGCCATCTGCGTATATACTTTACTTTTTCCTTCAGGGAAGGACTGTCTGCAAGCTGCTGCTTTCAAATTACTCAACGTCCGTATCTGCTGCTACCTCAGAGCTTTCTGCATTGATCCACTGCATGTACAATATACTTCAAATTAAGAACATGGGGGGGAGGCATTCCTCCTCTCACACATATGCACATATTATAGGAAATATCAGTACTATGAGAACACTCAACATAATTAAAATAGATCAAGTGCTTTAAGCAATACGTACTTGAACTGAGCACTTCTGGCACTACCAGGGAGAAGCAAGAGGCTGCTAATGACAGAGCAAATAAGGTGAAGATTTCTGATGCGTGCTGGATGCTCGCTGGGAGGTACAACTGTTCTGACTGGTCACACGTGTTCAGTAACATCACAGCACCGGCTGTGGCCAGGGAACCGAGCAGCAGTCAGCCGCAACACTAAAGGCAGATGTCTCAGGGAAAAGCAAGACTGGACTCTTGCTTTTTTAGCTATAGGACCAAAACACATGTACTGTCACAACTGCCATGCATTTCTAGCACTCCCAGTCAATAACATCACCTCTGCCAAAGTTCCCATCAGAAGTGCTAGGTGCCGTCCTTCTGTTGCCCACATGGGTCTTGAAAATGCTCAGCTCTTTGGTGTATGTCACTTTTAAATAAACTTAAATACCTTGTAACAGTGTCCGGCCATGCGCAACACGGTTTAGTTAACAAAAACATTTCAGATGAGATTGTGGGTTAAAATAAATGCAAATGTATTTAATATTAATTGTTATTGTGAAGCAGTGTTTCCCATGGGTGACAGCGTTTCTGTAAAAACAGAAAGCAGGTCCACAGAACATCAAGTTTAATTGCTAGTATCTAGAAACCTGTCCAACATCAACTATGTCACTGTTTATCAACTCTAAATTGAAAATTAGCACTAACATCATCCACGAGCAAAGTGTGACCAAACCTTGCAGAAGCCCACAGAATGGTGCACCGCAGCAGCACAGGGTGCTGTGGAGGCTCTTCCATCAGAGCAGGAAGAAACCTCAAGGAAAGGAAAATGTTCTTAAAGTAGCTCACTCGGGAAGAATGTTCTCCTTCTCTGGAGGTTCAACAATTCTCAAACAGCAGTCTGCAAACTCAACAAATAACGGCTCCTGCATGTACTTTTTCAAGAGGGAACTTTTATCTTCTGCTTGATCAACCGTCAGCAGTAGCTGCCTCAGATGTGGATTCAGAAGCAAGCCTCTCAGTTCTTCCGATTCCCCTTTAAAAAAACAAATCAAAACAGTAATAACGTCAAAGAGTTACAAATGCAGTTGAGACCACCTTATTTTGCAAATAAATGTCCAAAGAGACAGGGTGAAAAGCCAGTATCGAGGATTTAAATGTTGCAGGCCTTGCAATGAAGCGCACAACTGCGACAAACCGCCGTGCTCCATGAATAAATCATGGTGAACACCTCTGCTTTCTTTGCCAAATGCTCGCCCCCTGCAACCCTCTGACTTCCCAAGATTACCTAAAAGCTTGAGTTTCTGCAGCAGGACCCGGTCCTGCTCGTCATCTTCTGTCAGGATGTCCTCCACCGACCAGGGGCTGTCTGTGGACGAGAAAAGCAGAGCTGCAGGAGAGCTGGGGCACCCTACACCCCCCCGCCAGTCCCCCACCTACCTGCCTGCTGCCCGGTGCGGCTCGGCCCAGCGGGAAAGCCCTGCCCGGCCGTCGCCAGCTCCCGCTTCGGCTCCGGCGTGCATCGCTCTGCGGGAGGAAAGCGCGTTAGCAGCGGGGCGGCCCGCCCGTCCACTCCCCGACCCCGTCCCGCC
>NW_010174717.1:0-5347 GCF_000695765.1 Mesitornis unicolor | reverse complement strand
GGCATTGCTGCCACCAACACCCCAGGTCCTGTCTGGCCACTCGTCCCCAAGCCTGTGTTCACGGAATATTTCCTAGAATTTCTTGTTTCCCGCTTGGCCAAGCCATCCAGCAGTGGCAACAAACCAGTGCTGCCAGTTACCCCTGGAGTTCACTCTGGGATGTGGTGAATCACATCCTGTGAAATTAGGGGAAATGATGTGGTTCCCATGAAGGTCAGTAGAACTACACTAAATTATGCTACACAAAAACATGGCATAGTATTTTTCAAACTGTGTCCTGTGCTGGTGGTACCATGTGCTGTTAAAGCAGCTGCGATGTCCTACCCATGAAGTGTGAGATTGTATCCAGATGAAAAATAATACCTTTCCCCTTTTCAGAACCTATTTTTACCTTCCACTGCCGTGTCCTTGGGACCAATTGGGATCCAAGTTGGTGGTAAGAAATTCACCCGTGTTGGAGCCTTGAGGAGATCTTGCCCCGCCAGTGCTCATTTAAAGCCAGTTAGCTTCTTTAAATATGCTTTTGAGCTTTCAACTGATGAAAAAAAAGGGAGTTTAAGAGTTTTGCTGATGCCTCGGGGGGATGCTTGGAAGTCTCCTTACAGTCAGATGAGGGTTGTTTGTATTTAAATATCTGTATTGTGCCTGGTGTTGCCCCCTAACAAAAGCACAGAGCCCAGTATTAAGCACATTGTAAATGGAAGAAAGGGAAGGGCTGCCCATTTCAGACAAGCAGCTGTAATCCCTCCTTTGGTACCAACATTGTGGTGTTTTAAGGGTGAAATGTTTGCTTTTGTTAAAAACCTGCCTTTTTTTGGGCACGCTTTAACGTATTTCTTGTGCTTGGATGTTTTCTGTTCCTTGGGGGCTGCACATAGCGTTGACACTCTGCTTTCTGAAACAGGGCAAAGCCAACTTTCTCTTTGCGAACAGGAATTTTTAAAAGGAAAGCCAGTTTTGCAGAGGAACAGCGTGAGATGATTTGATTTCTCTCCCCAGAGCAGTGAGCACCTGCGATTCCAGATGAAATCAAGCTGCAACTTCTCAGAGCTTGTGGAAATGAGATCCTGCATGGGCAGGTTGAAAGGAGAGAGGTCTCCATCTCCCTGTGCCCCAACCCTCTGTCCTCCTCCTAATTTCTTCGTGAGGGATGCTCATGGAGCTGACTCACACCAGCTCCACTGCTGCTCCTTGTCATCAGGTCAGATACAGCTTGTGCTGGGCGCGGAGCAGCCGGTGTTTAGATTCCTGTGGAAGGAGCCTGCTGACATTTGCAGTCGTTGGCTCCGACATGCAAAATTTCTATCCAAAAACTCAGGAAATCGTGCTTGTCTTGTGTCGGTTCCAGGCTGGAGTCATCTTCTTAATCCACTGCCATACAAAGGCTTTTTTAGGGGAAGTTCTGCAAGTTTAAAGAAGGCAAAACCTATTCTTTTTAACCCTACGGGAGCATTTGTTCTTAGTTGATGAGACATATCCTTTGATCAGCATTTGCCGTGCCCACCCTTCACAGTGGTTCTTGTGCAGATGCCAGATGCATGTTTGGGGCTCACCAAAGGGCCAGATACCATAGCTGATATCTCAAAAGCAGTTGTCTCTAGAAACGGAAAGCAGCTTTGATCTGGTGCTGTTATTATTCATCACCGAGCAAACAGGCGTTGGCTTTGGGCTGCCTGCAGATGCGCCGCTACAGACTGAACCGTGAGGGATGTGCAGGTGAGCTGAGCAAGGCAAGGAAATGGCAAAGAGGTGTTAAAAATACAGTCCTTATTTTAAAGTAAGAGGCTTGGTTGCCCTTCAGAAGCACCTTCCATTTCCTCTTTCATGACCGTTTCTGCTAATTCTGCTTTTTGTGCTGTAAATTACACCCTGATGGACCTTTTATCGTGTTGTTATAAGTCCTCTAGTTTTGAGAGGGTGCGTTTGGAGTCCTTTCTACGGAGAACCACTCTCAAGTCAGAGGTCTGCGCATCAGGCAGTGATGGGGCTTGAGCAGATGTTGTCTGGGACATGTTCTGCCGCTGCTGGTAACTGGAAAGGTCACCGTGGAAACCAGTTTAAGGATGATGTAAAAGAGCACTTGGAGGGTGCGACTTCCTTGGAAAAGGGAGCTCCCACAGAATACTGTTGTGTTACTGTACATCTGTCCAGATATCACAGAGTGGTTTGTGTTGAAGGGACCCCAAAGCCCCCCAAGTCCAACCCCCATGGGCAGGGACACCTCCACCAGCCCAGGCTGCTCCAAGCCCCGGCCAACCTGGCCTTGGGCACTGCCAGGGAGAGGACACCCACAGCTTCTCTGGGCAACCTGGGCCAGGGCCTCACCACCTCACAGCCAGGAATTTCTTCCTCATATCCACTCTAAATCTCTCCTCTTCCAGTTTAAAACCATCACCCCTCATCCCATCAGTACCTGCCCTTGTAAAAAGTCCCTCCCCATCTTTCCTGTAGCCCCTTCAGGTCCTGGAAGGTCGCTATAAGGTCCCCCTGGAGCCTTCTCTTCTCCAGGCTGACCAATCCCAACTCTCTCAGCTGTCTTCGTAGCAGAGCTGCTCCAGCCCTTCAGCATCTCCATGGCCTCCTCTGGACCTACTCCAACAGCTCCATGGCTTCTTGTGTTGGGGTCCCAGAACTGGATGCAGAACTGCAGGTGGGGTCTCACCAGAGAGGAGTAAAGGATGAGAATCCCCTCCCTGGCCCCATGGCCCCACTTGTTGTGATGCAGCCCAGAATGGGGTTGGCCTTCTGGGCTGCAAGTGCCCATTGCCAGCTCACGTTGAGCTTCTCATCATCCAATGTTCCCAAATCCTTCTCCTCAGGGCTGCTCTCAGTCCCTTCTCCACCCAACCTGTGTTTGTGCTTGGGTTGGTCCGGAGCAGTTGACTCCCAGAGGACTGCACCCCTGGAGAGCTGCTGCTGTCCTTGTCGGTGGTAGATGTGTTAGTGGTGCTGTCTGCAGGAGAACACAACTTTGAAGAGGAGGAGGAGGAGATTTACCCATGCAAAAGCAGGTAAACTAATTGCTTCTGCTTGTCCATGAAAGCATCCTGGTTTATAATTCACTTTTCCTGAAGCAATACCCTCAGGAAGAAATCACTCCTGTTCATTAGTCCAGATCAAGCTTTAATCCAGTAAAGAAAATCATATATTCCTTCCTTTATGCTGTATTGTTTAGCTGACCAGCTGGGTGGCTGTATTTTAGAGTCTATAAGCATAACATGAAGCCATTGGACATGCTCGTCATAGGCTTGGGGAAGGAATTTGGCCGAGCTGCTGCTGTAGATGGAAAGGCCCTGATTTTTTCACACGAGCAAGGTTTGAAAGTCAAACTTTTATTAATATTTTTCTCCCTACATCAGCAGATAAACTGAACTCTCCAGGCCAAATTAGACCCTGCGGGAGGGTGAATGACCCGCGCATGACAAATGGAAGCCGCGTTGATTAATACCCTTCTGGAAGGCACTCAAATTCCACGGTGATGAGGACAGTTGCTGGAGGTTTTGATGGGGGACAAGGTTTTTCTCTGCTTTAATACAATTAATTTTACTCACATGCCCATGTGCTGCAGCCCTGTCTCTTTCTAGGTTTATCAGAAGCTACTTCCAACTTGTTCTCATGGATCAAAAGGAAGGAGAGGCTCCAGCTCCTGTTCCCAAAGCTGTGTTGGCTGCTCTACCCCTGTTCAATTTGGTATGTCCTTGCTGCTGGCCTCTGCCACGGCTCCTTGAGTCATCTGGAGAAGAGGGAAGAGGTTTTTGGGCTCTGGTAATCACTGGTTGGATCTGGAGGATGTAGCATGGCAGCTATGCTTTGAGGCATGTGTGTGGGGAGTTGAGTCCATGTGGCGTTGTGTGCAGATTGGGTTTTGGTGGGACATGATGTGAAATTGGCTCCGAGGAGACTTTTTTTGTGATCTAACACAGGTTTTTATGAATGCCACAAACCTGTGTTGGTTACAACCATCCAAGGGCTTTGCAGAAGGACCCATAACAGGGTAAGACCGTTTGTGCAGATGTTGGGTTTTCCACCACCCTTCATGTGGGTGCCCCCTGAGCACCCCTTGTGTGCCTCCACGTCCCGGTGGCTTCCTTTGCGCCTATGCCTGCGAGTACAGGACTGAAAACAGAGACCAAGGGGCCCTCCCTGTCCTTAATTCCAAGGCTGTGAGTGGTGCCCCCGCTCCTGCTCCACACGTGTTGCTCTTGGCTTACACCGGGGTGCAGAAATCCCCGATCTCAACCCAGCTGCCAGGCTTTGTGACCCAGCTGCAGCCCATGGCCGGGTGCTGCTGCTTCTGTAGGCCTTTGTCAGCAGAGATATCAAGTGATGGGGCTGTAGGCAGGGGGGAGGACGCCTGTTCCTCCGCACAAAAAGGCCTTTTATCGGCTGGGGGGGTCACCAGCCCCTGCGATCCCCAGCCCCACATAGAGGGCCATGGCCAGCGGCTGCTGGTTCACAGCAGCTCTGCTGAACTCCGCCATGGGATGGCAATGCCCTCTCTTTCTCACCCATCTTCCATAGGTTTATTCTTCGTGGTCACTTGGTTTTTGTGGAGATTTTCCTCTCGTGGAGGTGATGGGACCCGCACAGCCCCTCCATGGTGAGCTTACCCATGAGCCCATCTTCAAGCTTAACGAAGTCCTTCCTCATGCTCTGCACAGCGTGACCCAGAAAGGGTGAAGGATGCTTAGGAGAGCTTATGAGGAGAGCGAGGTGTTGCTAAATGGCATTAACTCACCCCAAAAACGCTGTGTCTGAGGCTAAAGGGGCCTTGGAGGTGCTGCCGAGCTGGGGACCCTTGCTAACCCTGTCCAGATGTTTGCATCTGCTGGTTGCATCCTAGGGCCCTGCTAACAGGACCTCGGCACACGTCTGTGCTATTTACATTTGCCCTTTGCACTGGAAAACCCCAAAAATGTCCCTTCCTCTCCTAAAATATCACCTTGGGTGGGCATTCCCTGGAGCGCTTCAGGTAAGGGTTTCTTGCAGCTGTTCCCATTTTTTGATTAAAATAATTAATTACAAACCTGAATCAATTTTATTATTGTTAGGGCATTGACAACTATTGATGAATCCTAGCCCTGAATTTGGGAAGGGAGTTGAGTGACCCCAGAAGAGGACCCCAAGGGGCTGAAGTAGAGCAGGGAAGCAAAGTGAGCACCCCCCCACACCCCATCCCATCCCATCCCCACGCTGCTTTGTGCCCTCGCAAAAATAATATTAATATTAATTAATAATAATAACAACTATGGAGTGTATTGAGGGTCGTGGAGGCGTCTCTGCTCCGTCTCGCCCTGCTGGGAGGGATGGGGGGGTTTTCCCTTCTCCACCCCCATCCCCGCATCTC
>NW_010174716.1:0-273 GCF_000695765.1 Mesitornis unicolor | reverse complement strand
CTTTATCTCTCGCTTCGATTTGTATCTCATGTAAACGGACATCTTCAAAGTCCAAGTGCCCAGCTAATCTGATCTCGCCCGTTTTCGAATCAATGGTGAATATATCTCTGGTACCAACAGCAACCGAACTTACGATGCTGTAAGAAAAGTCACTATTGGAACCCTGATCTGGGTCCGTGGCGTCTACCCGCGCTACCAGTGTACCCTTTGCAGCGCTCTCAGGGAGCTGCACTTTATACACCGACTGGTTGAACTCGGGAGCATTGTCGTTCG
>NW_010174715.1:0-810 GCF_000695765.1 Mesitornis unicolor | reverse complement strand
TCTTGTGTATTATGTTTTGAGAGCATGTTCAGAATACCTATTTCAGCTGTTGTTATAATCTATAGTCCACAACATCTCTTATCAATAAGAAAATATTTTTAGTGAATTTCCCTCCTGTATCCGTGCATAGAATGTAGAAGTAAAGGAAGACTTTTCCAAAGGAAGCTCTAAGAGTATAGGATAGTAGATTTATTTGGTTTAGTTTTTTAAAAACAAAGGAGACTTCTATTTCCTAAGGTTAATTCACATTGAGATAATGGTTTAATTTTATTTTGTCTTAGCCAGGGGCTTTCCCTTACTGGTGGAGCTACACATGAATCATAGAAGCAGAAGCAATTCCCTGCTTAAAGGACTGTACATTCCCCCACCATCAAGAGAAGCAGTTTAAGGCTCCTTAGGATCCTCTGGAGTAATGAAAATGTGTTGCATTTTAAATTAAAGAGGAACAGAAATGAAATAGTGCTCAGATATTTCAGTGATGGATGTGGCAGAAATGAAATAAAAGGATTGGATTATCGTTGATCAAGAAATAATACAATTTGAGAAAATTTAAATGGGTTGTGAAATCTTTTCATCATGATAGTTGTCAATAAACACAGAGCAAAATAACCCCTTTTATTAAAGCTTCGTTTATAGTGCTCAGATATTTCAGTGATGGATGTGGCAGAAATGAAATAAAAGGATTGGATTATCGTTGATCAAGAAATAATACAATTTGAGAAAATTTAAATGGGTTGTGAAATCTTTTCATCATGATAGTTGTCAATAAACACAGAGCAAAATAACCCCTTTTATTAAAGCTTCGTTTAT
>NW_010174714.1:7618-18211 GCF_000695765.1 Mesitornis unicolor | reverse complement strand
GAGGAAGGGAGGAAGGGAGGAAGGGAGGGAAACACAAACCATTTCTGATATCAATGTTACACCTACATCTACAGGCAGTCTACCTTTTAAATTGAATTCAAGTGTAAAGATGACAGCAAACAAATCCTGGGGGTTCTGGAAAGTATTATCTATGAAGGGAATTGATGAAGCAATGATATCTGCCATAAGGTATGGATCAATGTTGAATCTGTTCTACTGCCTATATTGTCTTCTGCAGAAGGGAAAAGAAAAAAAAAATCACAGCTTTTCTTTTTTTTTTTTTTTTTTTTTTAATCCTCCCGCAGTTGTGTCTAAACCATTCCAGTTCTCTAACTCCCTTGTATCTACAGACATCCTTTTAATACCTGTTGTAGATGTGCTCTGGACTGTCCTCACTTGAGCCATGCTTGCATTTAAATGCTTCCCAGAACTGGATGCAATTCTGCAAGTGACACTTTACCAATTCAGATTGGAAGAGCTATTCCGGACAGACAGTCTGTTTCGGTACACCTGCATGCTGTCTGACATTTCTCAAAAGGGTCTACCACTTAAAATGCTCAGCTTGTGGTTGACTATAAAGCCCAGAAATTTCTTCAGAATAGCTACTTTATCAATGTCTGTAGAGCAAGCTTATTTATATCCAAAGGATTTTCTATTCAGCCTTACTCAACTGTACCCTATTTTTTTTTTCAGATTATTTCTCGTCTTCAGGATTCTTGTAAACCTTTCAGTTGCAGACATCTGAATTCTAGTTCTGTTCTCATATACACTTGCAGATCCTCCCAGGTTGTTGTTCCAGAAACTTAGACTCCCAGAAAGCAATAACAGAAGACTGAAAGACAAAATGCCTTTCCATTTCAATCCATAAGTGTGTAATTAAAACACTAGCCCACCTGTTAAAGCTACAGCTAGACAGCTAAAGAGAATGTGTAGCTGAGTTAAAATATGCAAATCATGGCATAAATTATTCTGATGATAATATAGTGTGTAAAGGTTAAAAAAGAAAAAAGAGTTTGCTATAAGAACAGGGTGCGTTCTTTTATTTTTCATACTATACCACGGACAGACAAGAATTCACGAAAACAAGCAACATGCAGGAAAAATGCAGTTTTGAAAGTACTACTACTACTGACTTAAAGAGAACAAACTTTATCCTAAAGTAACTTCTTTTATTAACTTCTAAGTTACTGTAAAGATCTAAAATATTACCATAAAATTAAAAGTTATTAACTTGTCATTATTTTCTTATGAGAACCCGTCAGATTTCCAGAAAAGGTACATTAGAAAAACTGATACCACACTAAGTTAACAAGACTAGGTATTTGGAAGTTGTTAAGAAATCCAGTGGAACAATAAAAGGATCATGCAAACTCAACCTGCTAAATTTTGATTTACCTAAGTAGAAAAAGATAAAAGCCAACTTTGATAGACATAAACTATAAATGATATATGTAACATCTGTGTTACATGAATAAGACTTTTTTTTTTTAAATGCTTCCAGACTAAATGGAAGGCAGAGGAAATCTGTAAATTTGGATGTGACAGCTGGGGATTTAAGTGCCAATCTAAATTCTTAAAGCCAACAATTCACAAAAAAGAACTATAAGCATATATGCATGGACAGGAGTGCACCAAAATATCTGTAGCACTGCATATGCAAATAAGTAACTAAGGACCTAACACCTCATATATATGTAATACCTACCCTATTAACACAACCAGCCAACATCAATATACATTTATGTGGGGAACTTGCACCTTCTTTCTAGAAAATACAGTCCAATCGTTATTTTAATGGGCAAGAAGAAAGTAACTTAAAAATGTCTCACCTTATTAACCAAGGCTTTATTTCCAGCCTATATATCCTTACATCTCAGCAGCCATCTCTACATGCAAAGAAGAATCTCCCTAGAAACCAAATAAACAACAGAAGTGCAAATGGCATGTTCTGCCTCCTGATTCATTAGAAGCACTACCTCAAAAGCTTTATTATTGACAGTGATTCCTGGTGGGAGGCAGGGAGAAGGGAACTTTACACTGAATACAGCTTTGTTTTTCACTTACTAGCATTAGTTGCAATGCTGCCAAATAGAAAACGTCCTTTCTCATCTGCAAACAAAACACATGTATGAGAGACACAGAGTTCACTTTTTCAAAGTCACTTTTTCCATATATCTTAACTATAAGTGGCTAAAACAAATGCAGTTTCTAATCCAAAAATCAAGGTCAGTCTAACAAACATAGTAGTGGCGGCGTACCACAGGTCAATCAGGAAGAACACACTGAGCTGTTTTAAGCCATTTAATGTAGCAGTATAAGGAGTTTAGAAAAAGTGCAATGCACTGGAAATCCAGTCCAGTAACAACTCAGATCCTGTATACTGTGCAAAACAGATTCGTAACCCTTGAAAATAAAGTATTTCAGTATGAATAGCACTCCATCACCAACTATTAAATACGTAAAACGTTAAGTCTGAATTCATCAGCTACATACTTCCTGCACATCTAGTCTGTGTCCATGCAACAACAAAAAGCAAATGACACCAATGAATAAAGGCCAATATTTTTCAGTAACTGTGGTGGATTTCAAGAATCCTGTCAATGTTCATCATATGAAGTACTGCAACTATCTAGCTCTTATTCAAGTTAAATGAAAATATTTCTACCAAATCAAGTAATACAAGATCAAGTCTTCAGAGAAAATTCACTTTTGTTTCCATACTAATAGAAATAAGAAAAGAATTCATTAAGTTAGCTGCAAGGAGTTGTTTTCCCTCTCACCTTAAGGACACATACTTGGATAAAATGGGTAATGACTTCTGTAAAAAGGCTAGAAAACACTAATAAAACTAAGAATTCTATTCCTCCTCTCCCTTGATATCCTGTAAGACCACAAGCATCTAGGAATGCCATTCAACACTGAGGGACGCTGCTTTGCCTATAGCAAATCTCCTCTTTCACTTAGTCATTTACCAAAGTTTTAATAAAAAAGTTTCCTGTAAAAATAGGAGCTTTATTGTTTTTTGTTTGTTTGGGCTTTTTTTTTTAAGCTTCACTTCAGAAAAATCAAGAGGTATTTGTTTACAGACAGTTTTTTCACCATTCTTAGCAAATAAGGCTCCAATATTTTTCAAGTTCCAAATTTTTATAAGAATATTATAACTTCCAAGGGTAGAAGATTTTTTGCCAGTTCTCCTTTTGTTTAACAAAGTTTCCACCTATAGCCTGTACAGTGATTTTTTTTTTAAGCAAAAGATTTGGTTTACCTGTAATACACAACCATATATCCTAGCTCGAATTCCAAGATTTCGAACAGCAATTACAGAAGACGACACTAAACACAAGAACAGGTCAGAAAGACAACTTACTGCTAACAAAACTACTAAGAACACTTTGACCCTACAATTCATCTTCTCAGACAAAGTTTTTGAACTATTGTTTCCATTAAATGTATCCAGCTGTTGGCAACCAAGTAAACCAGAAAGATGTGTATTTACTCTTATTCCCAATGTACAGAGTGAATGGGCAAATAATAGTGATACTAACATATTATCACTAAAAGATATTGTCACTGACTACAATAAGAGATGTTCAACTCGGGAAACAAGAAAAATAAGAATCATACTAACTTTGAGTACATCATGTGAGACTTATGGACTTCCATCTCACTATTTTATAACTGCTCTTAGCTGAAAGCAGAGTAAGAAAACAATTCTTTCTCCCCATAATTAAACCAAGAGGCATTTTTAGACTCTAAAAAGGCCAATGTCATGAGATCTTATTCTGTACACAACTGAAAAATGAATTGAATGGTAAAATGCAGCATTTTTAATGAATGCAAATAAATATGAGCCACCTGCTGCTGATCAATACATCAGCAGTTATATTATTTACGGCATGTTTAGGAAAATTAATCTGTTATGTACCTTCTTCGCTAATCAAAAAGCATGTAATTAACTTTCCCTATGGAAAAAATTTTCAACACTAATTTTATTTTACCAAAACATAAACATCAGGGATTCTGAACTACTAATTGACTGCATTTCAGAAAGAAAAGGGGAGGCAGTTATATAGAAGGTACATATGTATAAAACGACACCCTTTATGAAACTGTTGTTTTACTAAGAACCCTATTTCACTTCACAGAAGGGCAGTCTTTCTCAACAAAGCACCTGAAAGGAAAGTAGCAACAAGTAAACATCCTCCTGCTGTGTCTATGAAAAGTGTATGCTCCCATCACGAAGCAGCCATGCAATCACACTTGGTAGGGACGCAAGTGCTGGTGCTATTGTATATTCCATGTGATCTCAATTGGAGAAAACCATCTGTCCATTTGCCATGAAAAGAATCCCTATGAACCTCTCCCTACAGATCTCTATAGTTTCCTCCCAGACTTTGATGACTATCTGTCACAAAAAAAGTCCTCCTCAAGCCACTTTTACTCAGCTGCTTTATAGGGTTTAGACTGAGGTGACCAACCATGGCCTAACAAAGAGATAAGTGGGTCTGAACACAACGCAATACAGAGACGTGAGTAACCCTCTTTGACATCTCCAGCATGGTTTAAAGAACAGTGAAGGTAGTCAAAGAGGGAGAATGCTTGGGCATCCGAAAGAAAGACGACAATCTAAGAGATATCCCTCTTCACTTGAAAACAAGTGTTCATTAGAACTAGCGGGAGTTTTCAAAAAGAGTCAGAAAAAATTTGGCTCTGTTATTCCCTATCCAAGTTCTATTATTAGTAACTAAGTTAAACAATTACAGTGAACTCGAAGTATAATTAATGGCAACACACTAATTTTGTGTCTCACCACTCTTTTTCTGTAATATCCCACACTTTACAAGACAAACATACATGTGATAGGAACATGTGGTCACTAGGCTACTAAGCCAAACCTATAAATGACATGCCTCATGAAAAAAAGAAATCTGGGACCATAATTGATCTTTCTGATAGACTGGTGTTTTGCTAGAACTAGACTTCAGAGTTCAGGCCCAAGCTGTTGTCTTTCCTGCCCTGCACAAATCAGGAAATCTGAGAGGTAAAGAACTAACAGCAACCTGATCAAGCAAGGAGGGACGGTAACAGCTTTAGGAATAAATCGAGTCCACCCTTCTGCCTTTAGGACTTCAAGATCAATTTCTACCACAGACCATTGGTCTTGACACTTTAATATGTTTCAGCAGACAAATAACATGCCAAGTGTGATAGCTCGTATGAGGAACACTGCTACAGCACAGGGGAAGCCAGCATATGTACTTTTTTCACCCTTCTGCTTGTGTAGTGTTACTACCAGACTGGAACAGAGTGATAGAGAATTGAAAAAGAGTTATGATTACTCCCTTGCTTAGGGAATAATTTACTACTAGCTCACAATAGCATTCATCTTCCTATAAATTCTTTCATTGCCAGCTTAGCACAGTAAGATAAGACCCTCTTGACAGAGGGCAACATTCGGGCTGTGCATTCTCCCTGCCCACCAATTTCCAGGAGAAGCTAACTGTGCAATAACTACTTGCCTATACACATCATCTAGGAGACAGCCCAGAAATACTAGGGGCACTTATCCCATCTTGTGCCACCATTCAAATCCTCAGCCAGTCCATCTCATTAGACATTAAATCTGGACATCTTAGAAGAGTATACAATGCCTACAAAGTGTACTTAAGTAGAAGACACATCACTGAAATGTCACCTTTTTTTCTCTTGACATCACTGTGTTTGCTAAGCTGTGAGAAGCCCTTTTAGTAGCTTACGCTTCAACATACACTTTTTAAGAACCATCATTTAAGAGCACAGGAGCTGGCAACTCCTAAGTGTTGGAAGGCAAGCAAGTGGGGAAGGCGGCTGGCTTGGTTGAGCAGGATCTTCCAGAAGCAAAGTGTATGGACATTGGAAGCAAGGGCAGGTGACACAGGAGGACTACAGATATGCTGTTTGTGACTGAAGGGAGAAAATTTGTGTGGGCAAACCTCAACTAGTGTTAAAGCTGGCCAGCATTGTAAAGGACAACAGAAAGGGCTTTTAAAATATTTTAACACAAAAGGTGGATCAGAGATAACATAAGTCCATTACTTGATGAGGTCAGTCACCTCATTAATAGGAACACAGACAAACATGACACATTTAATGCACTCTTTGCATCTGTCTCTAATACCAATGATGAGCTCTGGGAGCCCCGTGTTGGAAGACCATGACTGGGGGGATGATAAACTCCCAGTCAACCCTGAACTTGTTTGAGACTCTCTGGTCCAGCTGAGTGTCCATAAATCTATGGGGCCTGATAGGATTCATCCCAGGGTACCGAAGGAACTGGCCAATGTCATCATGAGACTCAGCTCTTCAACTGAGTAACTACTAATTTCAGTTAAAATCTGTAGATCTATTAATGTGGCTAAAGTAATCTATTTGCACATATCAGGTCTGATTATTGTCAGTCAGAATACCAATTAAAGGCTACTTTCACCTACCATCAGTTAGAAGCAAAATAATCTTTGGATATCAGAAATTGCAGTAGCACAAGAAAATACATCTATCACTGCATAAGTGATCTGAGCTGGCATTGTACCCCTGTTCAATTAAAAGGTTTTTCAGCCATCCTTCAAAAAAAGTTTGCAAAAGGTTACTTCAGTTGCAAAATTTGCAACTTATTTTACACGTGATTATTCACCAGCCTAAGGGAAGAAGAAAGAGCACTAGACAAGATCCCGTTTCAGTATCCTCCGAAAAAGAACGTGCAACTGCCAGCACTGATACTTCAACAGATTCCATCCGATTATGTCCTGTCCTACTGATCAAAATGGAGCACGGAGAGGTGATTAATACTATTAGAAAGGAGAGGAGATAAATGAATTGGAGAGAAAGAAACTTCTGCTTCTCAAGACAGTAACTTTATTCAAAATTACAAACCCTTGATAGTCGCAAGTCTTTGGCACATTTTGGTCAATGTATTTACATCAGGTACGTTTCACAGATGGAAAAACTCAAATACAAAGACTTTCTACTCGACTTTTACAGTCCTGTAAAGGAATGCAATCACAATACAGAACTATTACTTAGTTGTCCTGGTTGTAATTCATTAAGCCCAATGTTTCCTCTAAGGTGCATTCCTTAAACTTGCACTTTTTCCAGAGTGTTTCCAGAGTGTTCCAGCTATTATAATACACACGGAAAACAGATGAATTTATCCTTATTAACCTAAAATGGACTGGAATTGTTCGGAATACACCAAAAGACTATCTTGTAGTAGCCAATCAATTTTAAGAGAGGGGGAAAAAAGTGAGCATTTCAGTCCTGATGTTATTTCTCCCTCATTTGCTGGTGGTTCAGTTTTCAAGGCTCATGCTTCTTTTTAACTGGCCACTCTAACAGCTTATGTGCTGCCTCTTAATTGAATGTGCCAGAAGAAAGTCCTCCTATTGCACATCAGGATGTGGCTTACCTGGAATTCAAACTAAGGAATTATGCAAAGCTGTCTTAAAGTAAAATCCACAACTGTCAGCCTTAAATACTAATCTCTCTTCACTAAGATTAGTCTCCCCACACTAAAGAAATACAGTGCACTTACATGCTTGATGCATTGGAAAAACACTTCATCTTCACATACAGAAACATTTCCAGCCTTCTACAAACATGGCTGTCATCATTACAAAGACACCAACTCTAAGTACTGACAGTGGTTGTCTAAGCATTGGTTCATTTTAAACTGATGCTGTGCCACTGCGTCTTTCAGCTTCTTTGGTTCATCAGTATTCCATGTGCCTACTCCCAGGAACCACTTGAGAAACAGATCCCTACTAAACCGTGACTTCTTCATAAATACACATAGATAGCTAGAGCAAACACCATGATCCATTTCTCTGATACCACTGCATTTGTAAGTGCCAACCAAAGCCAATCCCCAAGCTGCATGTTATTAACTGACACAAACAACTATCAACCATCCACCAGGACAGAGAACAAAGAAAAGCAGAGTTCAACTCAGCACTGCCATAAGGACCACCTTAAGAATGACCCCACTTTGGACTCCCCTTGAGTATGTCTGCTCAGAACACATCTCCTGGTACAAGAATCAAATTAATGAGTTAGGAAGTATTTTTACAGAAGTTTGAGACAGCTATCCTGTTCGAGAGGTGAAGGGCATGAAATCAATAGAGGTGATTAATATACTATGACAAGCTGAAGTGACAGTTCTCAGCATTTGTCATCCTACAACTGGCAGTACCCAGCAGTAAAGTCATGGAGGTGCAAACATTAAATCAACATTTGATAAAAAGCAGCAGAAGAGTTGACAGTACAGAGACTCTCCAGCCAACACCTCACAGTATTTTTCCTAGTAATGCCATCAGGTATTATCTTTATGTAAACTCTGTGACTGAAGAAGAGAATACTAAATACAGAGACTACAGAGTTTATCCTTTTAATCCCCTGTGACCATACTCCTATGCTCAGGTGTCAGGACTTCCCCTAAGAACATCAAGGGAATCAGAACAGGATCTTACTCAGAGAGTATGGGCACAGGGTGGGGAGGAAGAGGAGGGGGCCTTCAAGCAGCTGGGTCTCAAGTTCTTAAGAGATTATTAGAGGTGCCAGCTAAAGGAAATACCTCCTCAACTTAAAATGCATACACTTTGACTTTCAGCACTGCACTACTCCATGAAAACCCTACTATCATCCAGCTTAAGGACGGAAATATAAGAAACTTTACATCATTTCCCAGCAACACAACCAGTACTACCGGCACAAGCTAGGTCTCAGTCTGTAGCCAGCTATGGTCTTGCTCTTACAGACTGTACTTGATCCTAATCACAAAAATATCTTTGTAGAAAGTTTATCTAATGTCCTTCAAATTGCAGAGTGGTTGTGTATGCTTTCAGATATGCGTACACAAATCTGTCATTGCAATGGTAGCCATTCCTCTGATAAAAGATTTTGGTCTCTAGTTTTCAGTAAATTTTCCTGGTTTCAAAACTCCTTCTGTGTTCCCTATCTCACCCTCAATTTTGAAAAAGATCTTTTAAATAGCATTTTTTTCACCATAATCTTAAGCACAGTGTGCTAAGAATGAGTTTATACTTATGGAAGGAACCTCATTCATAAAATAATCCTTTAACATATACTTGTGGTATGATTTTTTTTGTGCACTACTACATTCAGAGAAGAGATACTGAAAATACTCAAGTAGAAGGTAAAATAAACAGATTTTTCTTAAGATAGCATGAACTGCATATGGCAGAACAGCAAAAGCCTTAAGCTTACTGCTTACTTATTACTTAGTCTTCTTCCCATGATATTTACAGCTTTTACACTACAGCCCCTTATTCCTCAGAGTGCCAAAACTCTTCGAAAGAGTAGGAGGTTCATGAGCTAATTGGTTCTGCTTCTTTAAAAAAAAAAATAAATTTAAAATAAAACAACCCACTTCCCTCCCACAAATCCGTGGTGCCCAGAGGCAGCACCTCTCAAGTACCAAGAGACTGGAGCAGTACCAGGAAATGGCACAAGCCAGCTATTTTGGTCAGCGGAAAGCAGTGGATCAGCCACCTGGCTTTAGGCAGGTTTTCCCCGCTATAGTGAGCTATACTCTACGCTATGCCACTGGGACTCAGCAGGCAGCGTACTGCGTGCCCAAGCTATGGCAGAGTATGAAAGACCAACAAGAACATCACACTACTATGTTATACAGTACAGCATACTGCATTACAAAGAGGATCCAAGATCAAAGAGAAAGACCATTCGATACCCCTCTTCCTCTCCTCAGCACTTCTTCAGCTGAGCTCATAGAAGAGCCACAGAAGGGCAGAGGAAGCTTCTTACAGGGATTCACGTCCATCATTACTCCCTGTGCAGCCTCCTTTCCAACCTCCCCAAGAACCTGTGGTCTGCTCTCCATTGCAAGCCTAGACAAGGCATATTAGCAAAGGTAATTATCTATAAAAATAAATCTATAAGTCATGTTCCTAAAAATCCAAATTTAAATTCCTTAAAAAATAAACAAATCATTAAAGAAATTTTCTAATATGTTTACTCAACACAATAACCACAAGATTAATTTTAGGTACAAAATTAAAATAATTCTAATGCCTAACACAGACGAAACTAAAAGTACTGATTTTAATAGACCTTCATCTGTTTTCTCTTTTCATACTTCTGTACATATTTTAAAGAAAAGTACACCTGCTTTATACTTAACTTCCTGTTCAATTTCTAAGACACTGGAGGACAAACTATTGTTGCTTAAAAGCTACATTGTTTCTTGATTGAGTGTGTCTAAGCATGTCTCCAAAAACGTATTAATTTTCAGAACATTCTAAAAGAAAAAGCTGCATCCCAGTTTTATCGCCTCTATTATTACATTTTCTTCATTCCATTTATTGCTTCCTTGCCCTACAAAGGGCTGTCATTGTGTCCTTGTTAATTACAAAACATACATTTCTAGCAAAAAGATTTACATGAGTGTATAACAACATCATATTTCTTCAAAAAGCTCACCAGGCATTAGCATTTGTTTCAAAGCTTTCCAAGCACAAGAAGAATTAATTCTCCCCAAGCATGCACGCAATATTTACAACTGCGTGAAAATAAAATGGACAG
>NW_010174714.1:302-7587 GCF_000695765.1 Mesitornis unicolor | reverse complement strand
GGTGGAGAAGCAGGAAGGATAATAAGTTTTGCAGTGCGTACCACAGACAAGACTATCTTCCAATGTAGTTAAAAAGCTGTTCCAAGGGGAGCACAATGATCAGTGTGCTTCATTAGCACAAAGAATGGGACAAGTGGTTTACTTCACAAGTAAGGAAGTTGTAGCTTGCCAGCTAGGCACTAGGCAATCTATGGAAATACTAGAACAACAGGTTATTTTAGCTTAGGCACATCTATCCATAAGCAATTTCTTGCACTACGCATTTAGCTATTTACCATGCAGTACATTTTTAGCCAAGGAGAGTATTTACAGGAAGCTGCTGTACTTAATCACAAAATTAAGACAGATCCAACAACTCGTTGAGCCATGAGTTGTGAAACATGTGGAAAGAAACACCTGACAACGATGGCCTAGATACACTTGCTCCAGAGCACAGAAGCATGAATAAGACGATCTCCTGGGCAATCAACCCAACCGGTATTTCTAAAGCTTTTCAAGTCTGTAAAGAGAAAAAATAACTGTATTTACATGAAAGGTACATATGAATCTTGCACTTTCAAATTTGGCACTCAGTTCTCAAAATCTGTACTGACATTTATTTTTATTAAGCTCTCACAAACAGCTTTTTCTGCTTAACTTAATCTCATGAAAAGACCTGAGCAGATGAATTTAAGCAGGCACTGCTCTACTGTAAGTCTAACCAGTAAAAACATGACAGTCCACAAGCTTCCAAAAAGTGAGCCTGCAGGACCGTGTTCACTGTTGTATTACCTAACTGCAAGCTGCAGCTTTAATTGTATAGGGTGAAAAGTGCTTCTTCCAGCCTGTATTATCCTATGCCTTCTTACATCTTCTTAATAGTGCTAAGCAAGCAGTCAGATTCCCTTTTTGTGGCTAACTCAGGATATCAACCAAAACAACGAATAGGAAAAGTGTTCTGTGTAGATGAGTCTTCCTGAAGAGGCTGTAGTCAGCAAGGTGACTCAAGTTCTGCAAGTGTTAAAGTAAGATGTATGGTCTCACAGGGTTGGTAATCAGAACATACTAATTCTATTATTCTGTCTGGCAGCCTAAAAGGCCCTATAAAGACAGCTTCTGTCAGTCATGCTGTTTTCAAAGTTAGCTGATTTTTACTGCACTAAGTGTACATAAAAAAATAGACAGGTAGGCTGCAAAGCAATAAATTTAGAAGAGAGTGAGAAGGACGATGTGTGCCGTGGAGGTGCAGTGGTGTTGCTGCTCCGCCAACACCTTCCAAAGAACCCACTGACCTTTAAGGAAAGGAGTGAGGAGTGAGTATTGCTGAACAGTGCTCAGTTCTCCAAGCTTTAGAGACTCCTTAAGGAAACAGATGCATAAATTTAATGAAGAAAGAAAAGGAAAAAACAAACAAACAAGCAACAACCTAACAAGCGAACAAACAAACAAAAACCCAAAACACTCCAAAAAACCCCCACACAAAAAGCGCTGTTCCAGAAGCGGGTTTAACAGTCACTTCTCACACTGCAAGACTCACTATACTTGAACTGCTAGGCACTTCAGCAGTTCTAGATGGACAGCTGCCACATGGAAGGAAATAAAAGAGCATCTAATATATGTTCTTATATTAATCTCATATAAAAACAGTTAATGAAGATAATCAAACCTTCCTTTTAATATGCCTCATCTGACAAAACTGTGCGAGTTCAATAAATTTGAATTTAAGCCACAGAAATCCTTTTGTTAATAACACTTCTGTGGTCAAATAAACCTACAACTCCACTGACATCAATAATATTACAAAAGACAGAAATCTGGTGCAGTCTGCTGTCAATCAGTTCTCCTTTGAGCCACATTATGTTCCATTCATCATGCTGCACACCCTACCTCCTTACCCAGAGGGAAGGGAATTAAAAGGTCACATCTTAACCAATAAAATATATTTAGCTATTCTGTGGGGAGAAAACAGTATCTCTAATCAGTCATCCAAACAAGACAACAGACTACCCAGAAGGTTGCATGCTGCTGCACATCAATAAACATCTTTATCTAGGAACTGAAATGAAAAATATTAAACCAGTGAAGGTATGAAAGGGGAACTCAAAGCCTTGTCAGAAAAATTACAAAATTAGAGCTGAGCACTGCATTCAGCAAATAGATGATACAAGCATGGCAGAAATAAGTAGTGCTGGGAGCTAGGTTCAGATAGCACACTCTGGAATTTTAAGTAACAGAGAAAAACACTTTGGATATTTTCTATATCTGTATGTATTTTCTTTTGGGTCTTTCTACCAGTAAACACTTGCATCAGCTCTTCTTTACCTCTTCAGTCTTTACAGAACTGCTCCACTGTAATCATAATTAAAAAAAATAGATTAATACCCTGCTGATACCTATTTCAGGTTTCTTTTAATCCCCAAAATTGGTTTCTCCTCCATTCTTTCAGTCTCACTAATCAAAATGCTCCAGGAAACAGTCCTTACAGAAAACATGGAAATAAGAAAGAGTGCCTAAATTGTACCTCCACTGCATGTCAAAACAAACATTGGGTGCTTAGGAAGACAAAAACCAGTATTGGGATGCTAAGAAAATACATTTAGTTTTGTCACCTGTGCTGCTACCAAAATAAATACAGCAGGAAGTAGAACACAGTTTTTCTACTAAAATTACTATAACCAGAATAATACCAATGGGTATTTTCTATCCAAGGAAAAAAAAAAACCCTTGGCTTACGGCATTTCATCTCCTGAAGGAACAGGTCTATACAGACACACAACTACACTGAAACAAGCTTTATAACCTGATCACAGCAAATTGCATAGTGAAATTGAAGGTACTTCAAATGCCAAGTCATAAAGCTCTTTAAGGCTGGAACAGAGAAGCTAGATGACATGATTACAAAACCAGCACAAAATAGCTGGCTAAGAAAGTAGAATGATGATAATGTCTGTGCCTGGAAAAGGTTTGAAGCCACAGGTATCTGAACGCAAGAGGAAGAAAAATGTAGGTTTCAGGATGGCAGACATACGAGAGAAAGACCAAAGGAACAAACACTGCCTATGGCACAAAAGAAAAACAGAAGTAAATTTGTTTGGTCAACTTTGCCAGGTACCCATCAGTGAAGTCTAGCTCATGTCCTGCGAGAAAAAGAAGGAGAAGGGGGGAAAGGACACAAACAACAACAAAAAAACCCAACCAAACCTGCAAACCCCATCATTTTATATGCAAGCTACAAGGAACATACATACACAGCATGTCATAGCAGTTAAAGATAAAAAACACCTCTTAGGTTATGCAATCTACCTTTTATTAATGCAGAATTAAATAAATGTACGGCATACAGGCATTCTTACTTATAAAAACAAACAAGCAAGCAAACAGTTTTATAAAAGAACAAATTCACTACAAAGGTCTTCCTTAAAAGACAAAGGAAAAAAAAATAATTCTTCCCAAAACTGGCCAAAAGGGCCATGCAGAACCATACGTAAGTGCCTGCTCGTCTTCCTGCTGACCAAGTTGGAGCTTTCTGTACTGACAGATTTGACTCCTACTCCTGCCAACATCATCTGACTCCAAGAGCAGGTTCTGAGGACCACTTACAGAATGAGACATCATGGAACGTGACTATAAGTGTCAGAACTCGACCCTTACAATATATAATGGCTCGATTCACTAAGACATGCAACATATGTTCATTTCTGTTTAAGTCTGCAAGTCCTAGGTACACACACAAATGCTTTCTGGAAGAGGAGAGTCTGAAGAATCTACAAAGACCTAAGAATTTCTTTAAACTACTGAAGTTGGAGTATCCTCATGCTTTCTGCACGTTACTCTTTCCACAACAGTATAATCCTTGGCACTTGGCAAAAAGTACCCAGCACTGTGCTTGACTGTTCCTTATAAAAGCCAATTATGCTCCCACAGACATTTAAAGGAAGATTCAAAAGTACTGAATTAATTACACACCTCCTTTTTTGTTCATCTTTTACAGTAGAGAAACATCAATTTACAGTAAATAATAATCTGAAAAGGAAAATTAATTTATTACTCTTAACGTAATTTTAGCCACTCAATTTGCCCCCCAGTCCAATGTGTAGAAGGCTGACTGCCAGCAAGGACTGGAGCACTAGCTGCGAGCATGGGATTTTAGCTGGCACCCTTGTTAGAGCTGAGGTAATTTAAGAGGAATGTCAGCATGCATTTACTTTTCAAACTTTATTACTCTGCTTTAAGAAGAGAAAGAATGCCTGCTCTTGTCATTTTTAAAATATTTACAAAATCTTTGGTATCTGGTTTTAGTCCTGCAGAATTAAAATAAAAACTCTAGTATCTCCTCACATTGTGGGGTTTTTCTACATAAGAAAACAGAAAACAATTAGAAAAACCACACTTAGTGAAAACAAAGTTTTTAAAAAGAAATGTGCCTGTTCTTCACTCTAGACAAAGTTCAAGGCTGCTGTTGAATTAAAAGGAGCTACATCTGGACAGCTCTTCAAGCTCTGACAGCTGTTAGTGTGGCTGCCTCTGCTATCCAAGCCACTCAAACCCAGCTTCCTTTGAACGTGCAAGTTCCTACCATGGAGAGCCACAAGGGGATGAACATCTCCAGCTAATGAGATCGACACCAGTTGCATAACTTTAATCCTAAATCAGAGGCCACACTCTCGCCCTTCTGTCTACAGATTGAATTTCCCTCTCTTCTTTTGGTAGAGAATAACGTAGCCTATTTTTAAATAATCTTTATTTCTCTTTAAAGAGCAGAATGATGGAAACTGCTTTGCTGGCCATTTGGCACGACCTTTTTCTCACAGCATAGGGACGTTTCAAAAATCACCTCTGTACCATGAACACTTTCCAAAGTCATCTCTACAGCAGACATGTATTTTACTATTACAGAAACCCAGGGAAGAAATGCAGAAGCTGAGCAGAAAAAAAGGCAGTAAAATGGAATCATGTGGGGAAGTAAAGAGGCAATTTACTCTTCAGCTTCACAAATAGCAGGCAACAGAAAAACCACTGCATTTCCATGATAGTTTTCCTATTAAACCAAATGCCTTTTTGAACACAGTAGTCCAAATTTGTAGCATTAAGGATGAAAATAAAAGCTGGTCCTGTCCAGTCAAAAAGGAATTCTAACAAAGCCAGCCAAATTTCTTCGCTCTATCCTCTCCTGCTCTGCCCAATGCCAGCTGTTCGGAAAGCACAGGACTTGGTGGTGGTGCCTCTCAGCCCTTCTTTCAGATAAGGCTCCCAAGACAATGCCATTTTGAGGCAGACACCTGTCCACTGGCAACAAGCATGAGAGCATCAGCTCATTTTAAGCTGCCCAAAATGAGGCTATCGCATGGCAACATCTTTCAGTGACTACAAAACTTGCTTCCAAACTGAAACAGCCACCCAGAAGTGAAAAGCTCCAGATCACATTTCTAATCCCCATACCAGCTAGTCCTCTCTGCAGTTTATTCTATTTTACAATTCATATCAATTTTCCTGATCTTATGAATCTTGCTCCCTTGAAAATGTTTCCGAGATCACTTTGTTTTGACTTTCATCTAGTGAGGACTTTTACAATGTATGCGATTATTACGCTGTTGCTCATTATCTATTTGATAAAGCATACTTCTGAAGAAAAAAGGTCAGGTAAAAATTGGTATAATGTGGAGCTCTAGTGGTAGTGGGGAAGTAAAGCAGCATATAACACCAGCTGTGAAACAGTAGATACCGAAAACAGTATATGAAATCCTTGTAACAGAAGAATTTAAGCGAGGAAAAGAAAAATTAAGAGCTTGGCATCAAATTCAACATTTCAGGCTCACAGAATACATCTTTGCATTCAACATGATGAGCAACCCTGATTTTTAGTGCACAAATCTGAATCTTGTAATTTACTGCAGTTAAGCAACAGAGGGACCAAAAAAAAAAAACAACCAGCAAAAAAAAAAAAATCAACACTGTATGCTCATGTAACCCTTACAGGAAAGTATTAGATATAGTACAGCAGAAAACTAATGTTCCTTACCAAAACTAGCTGGGAGTTGAATAATTCTGTGCATTCCTAAAACAGTCCTAGTCATATACAGTCTCCTTTTCATGCTAGCCATGGTAACCCCTATACCAGCCAGTAAATACTCTGCTACCAGTTGTATCATCAGCAAAATACTGTACCAACCATTGTAGTCAGTTCTAACACCGAGATTCGGTACTCTTTTCAGACTGATAAGTTTGGCAGCAATTAAACCCTGAACTAGAAGAAGAGCTCCTTTCATATATATACATGGTATCACACATCCTATTGGCAAACATCATCAGCTTCAGTCTTGTAGACAGTCAGTATTCCACCTGTAAAGGAGATGTTTTTTCCTACCGAGTGGCAGGATATATGCAGTGTACTGTGCGATTGGTGTGTCTCATCACACAGAAGATGCTGGAGTTCCTACATCACCCTGTGAAACACTGGCATTATTTTCTTAACTTTTAAGATGCCATTTGAACTTGGGTACATGTTAGCAGAGGTTTAAAAAGCTAAGACAATACTGACAGTGACCAGACTGTCAAAAAACAGCACAAAAAAACCCACAGAGAACATTACAGTTTGTATGTATGAACTGATTCCCAGTATTAGGAGGCCCCATTTTCAAAGTCAAGAAACGTCACTGGTTGCATAAACGCACTCAGTTTTGAACTCTCAATATGAAACCTGCAATCCCCTCCTAGGGGAACTGCTTTCATCCATGCCTACGCAATAACAAGAATGAAAAGCTCTTGTATATATTACTGCTAACTTGCAATGGACTCTCTGCCTATTTCAATCCACATCATAAACTGTTCAGTATTTTTGCTAGGAACTTTTGTTCTACTTCCCAAGCTGAGCACACAATGCCTTGATTCAGGACTACCTCACTTAAAACAGAATATATTTCTCCTTGCTCAGGCAGATCATTAACTTTTTTGTAAGTGGTGGTGTTTGTCATCACCCAGCCTAACCAGGGTTTTTAACAAGTATTAATTCCAATCCGGCGCCACAGTGGAAACACACGATTCTGGGCTTTACACCTTTTCCACCCAAGGTACAGCTGTTGACCGAAAGGGTATCCCCCTGGATCTAACTTAAGTGTACTTGAAAACCACGGGATACCAACCCCCCCCCCCAAGTTTCAAGCCTCAGAGAGGGATTTCCAAGCTGTGCCCGTTACCTGGTGGGCAGTTGCACTCTGGAGGCGCCTCTCTCGCTGCTCGTATTTTTGCCAAGTGCTCGTAGGATTTCTGCGGGTGAGAAAAGCAGCGTGAAGACACCGGACGAGCTCCC
>NW_010174714.1:0-222 GCF_000695765.1 Mesitornis unicolor | reverse complement strand
ACCCAAGGTGTCTCACTAACTCCTCCCCCCCCCACAACAACAAAAACAAGCCCGACGCCACCGGCTCTCTCTCACCGCCGAAAGTGTCGTGTCGTGTACCCCCTCTCCCCTCCCGCTTCCTATTACACGCGCAATGGAGAAACGCGGGGACGGAGGCTCGGGCTCGGCGGCCGCAAGTTACGGATGGGAAAAGCACGGGGGTCACCCGCGACCCCCCCCAAT
>NW_010174713.1:406-2419 GCF_000695765.1 Mesitornis unicolor | reverse complement strand
TTTTGCGGCCAGCTCCTGCTTTAGTGGCCTGCGGGCGCCACGGCTATATCTGGGGATAAGGAAGAGGCTCCAGCGGCCCCCTCGGGGCGGCGTCCTCTTGCTGCACACTGACACAGGCTGTGCGACTCAAGGCAATTGTCTTCTTTTTGTGGCAAAGAAAAAAACCAGATCCTTCTGCTCAGTTTCACACAAGCACCGCTGCGAACGCTTGCTTGTTCTTATCACTATGAGTGGCTTGAGCGAACGCAGCGACGTTGTACGAATACGAGCTCAAAATGCACCTGAAGGCGTGTTTTGAAGCTGGTGCACTGATTCAAGGAGTTCAGTAAGCTTTAAGCAACTTTGAACCAGGTTAACACTGATTGTGGCTATGTTTCGGGCTGATGTTATTTCTGCGTAGAGCAGTCGTGCGTGGTCGTGCTGCGTGCCGGTGTCAACTGAGAGATGTGGGCAGTTTGTGACATTTTACTGCTTAATACTCGTTTATGTTCGTTTGTCATCACGACGAGCACTGAAATTCTCTGGTTTCAAGTCAAGCAGCATCCACGGAGGAATTCCTCAATAACCCAACGTGCATCTCAATAGGTTGTGCGCTAAACCTGGCTGTGAACACCCTGAGAGGAAGGGGATGGGTAACCACAGCCGTGGTTTTTGTTAAATGGACCTGTCAAATGGGTGTGCTGAGTGCAGGGGCGCTTCCTGAAGCAATTCGGAGGGGAAGGCGCTCATTTTGGGGCTGTGTGCATTTCGGCACATCCTATTCAAGGCGCCATAGCCCAGACGTGTGCCAGGGTGGATTTTGCCTGGTCAATTCCACGTTTCTTCCCTCCTGCTCGGAGAGGGAGCAGGGACAGTGACGTGTCCTTCAACGCGTGGCTCCGTGGGGCCGGTGGAGAGAGGGGAGCAGCTACACACGACCCACGGAACAGCCACACACGACCCACAGAGCAGCTGCACACGGCCCATGGAGCAGTTGCACACGACCCGCAAAGCAGCTGCACACGACCCGCAAAGCAGCTGCACACGACCCACAAAGCAGCTGCACACAACCCATGAAGCAAGCTGCACACGGCCCACGAAGGAGCTGCACACGACCCACGGAGCAGTTGCACACGACTCACGGAGCAGCTCCACAGTCACTGGCGCGTGGTCTAAGCCAGGAGCTGCAGTTCCTCCCCATGGGCCATGTTGGGATGGCAGCCGTGGCCAACTCCTCCCTGCGGTGGAGGAGCTCTGTGAGGTGAATGTCTGGACGCAGCCCCTGTTCCCAACCATCCCCTGGTGCCTGGCACGTCCCAGGGCTGAAGAAGGGATGTTGATGTTTGCTCTGATGTGCGTTCAGTGCATGAACGTTGAGGTACAAGTCCTCGCAGCGGAACAAGCATTCTCTGAAGCAGCTGCTGCTCCTCTTCTCCCTCCTGGTGCTGCTGTCTGCAGTCCTTGGTGCCCACCGGCCTGTCAGGAGCTCCCTCTCCCACCCCAGGGCATCTTCTCCTGTGGCCATCGCTTCCCCCTTCCGAGGGCAGGCGTGCTCAGCTCCTCAAAAGCCATTGGGGCATCCAGGTCCCACTGGCCCAACGCAGTTCCAGTGAGGTGGTGTTCACAGCCCATCAGGGAGCTTGGCCAGAGTCCTTCAGACCACATCCCTCACCCAGGAGTGAGTTTTGAGACAAGCTTACCAGTGAGGAAAGTCCCGCTTTTCATCTTAAATGGTGGTTGACGCGCACCCACGTTTATCTGAAGACATTTAAACAACAGCATGGGCAGTTTACACAGGGAACCTCCTGAAGCGCTGCGTCGGTGTCGCCCCTTCCTGAGCGCTCTGTGCTCGCTCGCACCTGATGGCAAAGCTGCGAAGGCCGTTTCTGTCTGCGGATGGTGTCGCCAGGGGGCTCACACCCCTCTGTGCGCCTGGGGCACCTTGGATGGAGAGAAGAGCCAGGAGGGTTTGACCGAGGGTGAGGGGCTGGTGGTGGCTCAGGAGCAGAGGGGGCTGAGCCACAGCAGCTGCAG
>NW_010174713.1:0-346 GCF_000695765.1 Mesitornis unicolor | reverse complement strand
GGGTCCTTCGCCCACCCTGCACAACAGACGCGCTGCTTTGGCTGCCTTGGGTGGCTCACGCTGCCTCGGATGGCATTGAGGAGGCCGAACGTGGGACTTGGACAGGTAATGGCACGCTCAGAGTGGAGTCTCCTGTAGCTGGGCTGCGGTTGTAGGCAGAACACGATGGGTGACATGTGGACACTGCTGGGTGAGGTGACCGAGGGGCTCGGGCCTGGCTCGCCCCGTGGTTTTCACTGGGACTCGGGGGTGGCACTTGGACGGGGTGGGCTCCATCCTGACTAGGGGCGCAGGCAGGGCCATGGTGGGGTGTGGGCAGCCTCAGGGCAGGTCCTGGCTGGAGCCG
>NW_010174712.1:696-976 GCF_000695765.1 Mesitornis unicolor | reverse complement strand
GGAGGGTGCTGGGGAGAGGGGGGACGTCAGAGCCCCACTGTGCCCGCAGACCCTGCCCGGCACCCCCAGCCACCACTGCATCCCCCCACGGCCACCCCCATGTCCCCCCCAGCGCCAGGGCTCTGCTCACTTGAGCTGCTTGGTGATCTCGGTCTGCTGCAGCTGGTCCACCGACTCCTTGGCATTGCTGCCCAGCTGGGTGAAGTACTTCCAGATCACGCTGGCCACCTCGTCGGGGTTGACATCAGCCTGTGCCCCTGAGAGCGGATGTCGGGGTCAG
>NW_010174712.1:0-329 GCF_000695765.1 Mesitornis unicolor | reverse complement strand
CGAGCCCCAGCTCCGTGGGATGCGGCGATGGCCCTGCCGGTGCCGGCTGCGCTGTGCCCGGGGGCAAGATGCGGGCTCAGGGGATGCTGTGATGGATGCGCGGGGGCACACGATGCTGTGTACGCGCAGGACGGATGCAGAGCGGCGCTGATGTGTCACGGCCGGGGCGAAGGGCACGGCTGACAGGGACAGAGATGAGCAAGCGCCGGTGATGCCAAGGTCCAAAGAGCCATCACGGTGCCTCACAGCCAGAGGGGACAGCCCGGGCACGCACCCACACCTCCCGGGTGCTGGCCACACGGTGCCTGGTGTCATCGCCCTGGATGTCA
>NW_010174711.1:0-532 GCF_000695765.1 Mesitornis unicolor | reverse complement strand
CATGGGTTGTCTCTGCAGCTCCTTCCTCCTCACACTCTTCTGCCTCACAGTGATCTCCTCTCCACAGAGTTACTGTTCCTGCCAGCAGTCTGCAGGGCTTCTTCCCTCACATTTTTCTCTCTCTGCTTTCTCATAGCTGCTGAGCGGCATTTTTTTACCCTGGGGGCAGCCCCATGGTCTCTTCTCACAGAGGCCCCCCCCCGCAGACCTCCGTGCCCACCAGAACCTTGCCCCATAAACCCAAAACACATGTAAGTGTTTCTGTAAATTTCAGTAAAATATTCAGAAACTTAAGGTGTTGAATCCAGCACTGACATTCAAGTACAAAAAGAAATACTGAGAGTGAAATAATTATAGCTTCATACCAAATATAGGCAAGAACAGTTTTTAACATCCCCATAAGACCCAAAATGGCAAGTTAGATGGCATGTATCCCAACCTTTGATGGGAGTGTCAGTCTTTGAATCAACATCTTTTTGGCTGTACATGCTCATAAAGACATTATTTTCTTCCTGTTTTGGAGCAGTTGCTT
>NW_010174710.1:4543-7921 GCF_000695765.1 Mesitornis unicolor | reverse complement strand
TTCCTTTTCCTTTTCCTTTTCCTTAAATTTTTTAATTTTTATTTTTTATTTAATTATTTTAAAATTTTTAATGTTTTATTTTATTTTTTTCCAGCTTCAGTTTGGAAACTCCCACAGGCTGGGGTTATTTAGTGCCGTTTCCCCGCAGAGGTGAGACGGGCTGTGCCCCCGGAGCTACTGTGGAAATATCACATCGCCATATTTCATTTCCCTGCTGTGGGAATTGGTTTCTCCAAGCAGATGGCAGAAAGGTGGCTGGGTTAGCTTGTACCTGCCTGAAATAGGTCACTAAATGTGTGTTAATTGAGTCATTAATTAGGCCAGAGCCTGTTCTGGTGGGTAAGCGGTGATGCTGGGTTACAGACTCAGCAACACCGCGGAGCCTGCAGATAACCAGCTGTACAGAGGAGAGCCATGGCCGTTTGTTTGGCTATTTACCTACCTCATAATCAATTTTCCCAGTACATTCAGCATTTCTCCTACCAGATCTCCCTTGTGCCGTTTCCTTGCAGACGTGGCTCATGGGGTAATGCACGTCTGGTGGTCACTGGGTGATACTGGTTGTGTGCTGGTCGGTTGGGCACGGTTTCCCGCTGCACCCAGCCCGGTGTTGGTCCTCTGGCATCACAAACAGATGTGCCATTGCAGTCCAAAACTGTTCTTGTAACCAAAGAACACGAAACCGTGTTTTCTTTTTCTTCTTGAGGAAATACACCTGGCAGAAGGGGTAAAATCACTTGATGGTTAACTAATACCAATTGCTAATTCTGTGAAGCCTGCAACACAACAGGGCTCATTTTCTGCCTGATATCAGGGAAGGGAGGGGGATGCATTTGCAGATGACACTGAGTTGGTCGGGAGTGTTGATCTGCTGAGGGTAGGAAGGCTCTGCAGAGGGACCTGGATGGGCTGAATCCATGGGCTGAGGGCAATGGGATGAGCTTCAACAAGGCCAAGGGCCAGGTCCTGCACTTGGGTCACAATAACCCCATGGACGCTGCAGGGGACGAGTGGCTGGAAAGGACCTGGGGTGTTGGTGGCAGCAATGCCCATGAGCCAGCAATGTGCCCTTGAGCCAAGAAGGCCAACGCCATCCTGGGCTGGATGAGAAGGCGTCCGGCGGCGGACCTATCATTAATACGGGCTTGTAAAAATAACTCAAGACGTGACGAGAAGGCCACCGCAAATATTAAATACATTCTGAACTTGCTATAAAACTTCAGCTAATGCTCTGAAACGCGTTGCTGTAAACCGTTTTTACAGTGGCGTGATGAGTTCCAGCTGTGGGGCGATTTAAGCCTCTTCATCTCAGTCGTTCTTTCGCCTGTAGCGATGTTAGACGGTCAAGATTAACGACGAGGTCTGGGATCGCTGTCAGTCCCGACACACTTGTCTTGATCTGTTTTCATTAGATTAATGACCTCGCTGTGGGACAGACATAACTTGTCTGTGAAGCAGTTGATCTGGTTGTATGGGGGTGGATTGATAAAGCTGCAGGGTTGTTCCCCTCCTTCTTCCAACCCGGCATCTCTTGTGTTCATCACCTTGGCGTCTCTAAAGGAAACATCTCTCTTTAGGGCTACAAAGATGATCAAGGGAGTGGAGCATCTCCCTTCTGAGGAGTGGCTGAGGGAGCTGGGGCTCTTTAGTTTGCAGAAGAGGAGACTGAGGGGAGACCTCATTCATGGTTATAAATATTTAAAGGGTGAGTGTCACGAGGATGGAGCCAGGCTCTTCTCGGTGACAAACAATGATAGGACAAGGGGTAACGGACACAAACTGGAACACAGGAGGTTCCACTTCAATTGGAGAAGAAACTTCTTCTCAGTGAGGGTGACAGAGCCCTGGCCCAGGCTGCCCAGAGAGGTTGTGGAGTCTCCTTCTCTGCAGACATTCAAAACCCGCCTGGACGCCTTCCTGTGTAACCTCATCTGGGTGTTCCTGCTCCGGCAGGGGGATTGGACTGGATGAGCTTTGGAGGTCCCTTCCAATCCCTAACGGTCTGTGATTCTGTGATTCAAAGGGAAACCTGTTGAGTGCGTTTTCATCAAGGGAAGATTTCCTTAAGCTTGTTGATAATTGGAGTCTTCATTTTGAATATATTTAGCTGACGTGACACTGTTATGTTCTCTCTTATTTTTGGTAAAGATACCTTCGCAGAGGTGCTCAACTCTGCAAACACTTCCAATTTAACCTCTATTTGCAGAATAAACTTCGGGTCTCCCGAGTATTTTCTGATGACCTGAGCATCTATAATTCATGCTGGTTTGGGATGTAGCAAGTACTAATATTTAATTGACTCGTTTCCTTTCCTTCCCTGCTTTCTCCATCAACAAGCTGCGTGTTCCATGGTTTAGGACAGATTATGTGGAGAGGAGAGAATCTGCGAGTGCTCGCTGTGGATCTGGATCTGGATCGCCTGGGAGCCTTCACTGCTGTGTTTTCTGCTCAGTTGAAGGATTTGTAACTTGTGGCTTTGCTGGGGAGAATTTGATGTGATGGATGCTGGAGGGGTTTTGGGTTTCTAAATTATAATTTAATGTCATATAAATTATATTGAACTTAGTTAAACTTTAAGCTGTTTTTAAAGCTTCTTTACGTTTGCTTTGCTTCTCCCCAGAATAGGCACCTTGGTTGCATCCTTCCTGTTTGTTCCTCCTTACTCTGGGATCTTCCTCGCTGTTAAGGCTGTGGTAGCAGCACTGCCCTTGCTGGGGAGAGGCAGAATTGTTGATGTTTATTTTAAATAGAAAAATCAACTCCTGCTTTGTCAGGGCAGAATTTGCAGTGGAAAAAAACCAGGTAAACCACAAACCCGAGTTTCTTTTAGCAACAGGGATGGACGTAGTGTAAAGTGGTGATGATTTAACCTATTTTGGAGAAGAGGAGAGTATTTTTTCCTGCCCGTTGTGGCGTGTTGTCCCGGTGCATTATGCGTGCGTGTTTGTGTGAATACATATTCATGCATTATTTATTGACACGGGAGCTTGGTAGTTTATGGTCCATTAGCTTCAGTCTTGGAGTAGCGATCAAAGACCACACGTGTGTTGCAAATTATTCCCTTTTACCTGAAACAGAGGGAATTGTGGCCTCTTTTTGCAGGGGAAAAAAAACTGAATTGGAAAACTGCCTTTATCCTGCCTGTTTCATGTTAATAGCAGCTTTTTCAGAAACGGACTTCTGTGAGAAATAGTTGATAAATCTTAGGATTCTGAGGGGTTACGTTGTGCAGCTCCTGGTGAAAACACCTCTGTCTTTTGAGGATATCAAGTGCATCTTTGCTGGTTGCAATGGGGCTACTCAAAGTATCTGGTGTAAGTATTGAGACCAGATTTAATTCTTCTGCCCTGCTGATGGGCTGGTGCCTGCTTGGGTTTC
>NW_010174710.1:0-4436 GCF_000695765.1 Mesitornis unicolor | reverse complement strand
AGGAAAACCAGTTACGTGGATCCAGCTGCTGACAGGGGAGAAACAGGCAATCCAGAGGTGACATTGGGCTCTTCCTGTAGCAAAAAAAATAGGGCAAGATGAAGTTGTGCACGTCTGCAGTCCATGGTGGTAAAATGGGGCAGTTCCCTTCACTGAGGCTCCATCCGAATCCCGCAGCGATTTGATGAACTTGCCTGGCAAGTTGCAAGCCAGTAAAAAGTCAGTGATAAATGGAGCCGAAGAGCCGAGGATTAAACAAGCACGTGCTGATTTCCTTCAGGGTTTGTTCTGTAAAACGGCTTTTCTTCAAGCAAACCGCCTGCCTGCCTGGGAAAAAGGGCACAGCGTCGCCTCGTTGAAATGGTCTTTTGGGATGAAGACGACTGTAATTTTCTCCCCCGCCACTCACTTTTTACAAGTATTGGGTATTTGAAAAAGCAGAGGAGATTCAGGGCCAGGTTACCCATCCTGACGTGAGAGGTGCAGGGCTTTGGATGGGCACAAACGTAATCCCAAAAGTGTTACGTATTTCTGACAGCCAGCGTTTGAATTTGCCTAATCTGGGGTGTTCAGAAGCATTTCTGGAGTTGGGAGAATTTATTGGCAGCAGCTGCTTGTGTGCTGAAATAATTTAAAGATATCGTTGCTGTAGGGGCACCACAGCATCCTCGAGCTGCCTGGTGGGATGGCTGTCCTAGCGCTGGTCGTATTGAACCCCAAAGTCCCAACCCAAAAGCCCCATCCCATGGCTTTTTAATGTGGAAATCCAACCAGGAGTGTGTCTGGAGGGGCTGCAGCCGAAGTGAATCCAGGCAAACTCAGAGCCCATAGAGGAAATGGAAACGGTGGTGGAGCCGCAGACCAAAATCAGTCTGTGCGTGTTGGGATGGGGGTTCTTTCCCTTGAAACACGTGGAGTAGCTGTTGTCCATGGCTTTTATTAATGAAATTCCTCAGTGTGAGGGGTTTTTTTGAATGAGACTGATCCCAAGCGAAAAAGCAGATACTGTGTTGTCAACAGCAGTAAGTTCAGACTGCAGCTTTCTGTGCAGTGAATTAATTGCCCAGCATTTAGAGGGGGAAGAAATTTGAGTGCCACTTGCTAAAGAATAGCGAGTATCCTGTTACAAGATTATAATTTTAATCTTTAACCTTAAATCTTATATCCTCTATCTTATATCCTCTATCTTATATCCTCTATCTTATATCCTCTATCTTATATCCTCTATCTTATATCCTCTATCTTATATCCTCTATCTTATATCCTCTATCTTATATCCTCTATCTTATATCCTCTATCTTATATCCTCTATCTTATATCCATCCTTTATCCTATGTAGCACATATCAATAATAATTACAATATATTTAATAAAATAATACCGCATTATATATATTAAAGAAATATTAATTATAATTTTAATCTAAAACTTCTAAATTTTACCATTTAAATTACAATACTGTCTATTTGTGCATCTCATAATGTATTGCAACAGGAAGAACAGCTCAAGTCTGCCTTGAGAAGTGGAGCCAAAGAAGATCATTAGGGGCTCCCTCTGGATGAGCATTGACTCTAAATCCACACTTGGAGCTGAGCGCTGTCTCTGTGGAAATCCTTTTCTTTCCTGAATATAAGACATGGCAGTCAAGACATCTTCGTTTCCCTAATTAATTATTGAGGTGGGAGTGGGGAGGAGCCTTAATTACAAAGACTAACGGAGAACAGAGCTTCATAAGCAGTAGCAGTTGTGTGCAGTCAGGATATTTCTGTGACTTTCAGA
Organism: Mesitornis unicolor; assembly: GCF_000695765.1. NCBI lineage: Eukaryota > Metazoa > Chordata > Aves > Mesitornithiformes > Mesitornithidae > Mesitornis > Mesitornis unicolor. The sequence continues at coordinate 2,657 of NW_010174710.1, read as the reverse complement.
TTGCTGGGATTTAGGAGCTCTTTTGGTTGCTGTGACTGAACTGGGCCAGGTTTTCCTCCCCTAAAAGTGAGGAATAGGCCCGTGGCATCCCTGAGCTAGCAGGGAAGGCTGAAAATACTTGACGTTTTGGGAGCTGCTTGCTCACATCCATCTCTTATGGATGTCTCGCAGGATATCCAAGTGAAGTCAAACCATTTGTCCCCTTTTTTGTTTTTCCTGAAAGGCTCTTTCCTTATCGGGGTTGAATTGCTGCGTCTCGAGGTTGAGCTGGAGCAGGGAAACGCGCTTTGGAGGGGAGTTTCATTGATCCTTAGGACTTTTTGGTTAAGTTAAGCATGAGTTAACCTAAACCTCAACACACAGACTGAAAGGGCACAGCCACCAGAGTTTACACAGAGCTTTTTATTTTGCCACAGTCCAAAAAGATGCTTTCCAGGCTTCCCCTTCAAGCTGTTAGACAAACTGAATAGAGCCATTATTAACATCTCCCCTCCATTAGCTGCTCTAAATGTTGCAAAGCACGGCCAAATGACTATTTCTTTTCTTATTTCAGTACAATTATTACCCCTTTGCTTGAGAAAAGGAGTTTCTGCAGGGGATGCTGGCCACCCTTCTGCAAGGCCGCCTCTCCTAAGGACAAACCACTGCAACGCGCTGCAGCGTGGACCCGGCCCGCTGGGACTTGTGCCGTGGCAGCCTGCTGGGGTTTAATTTGCAATGCAGGTACTTAAAAAAAAAAAACCCCAAAACAGAACAAAAAAAAGCCCAAAACCATCCTATGTAGTGGAAAACTCCTGTCTTGTCATAGTGCCATTGCTTAGTCCTGGCTGAATAACTTGCATTGGTTGAATTTGTTTATTTTCTTGACTGCTTTCTTAGTTCATTAAGCATCTGTGTATTATTCCACTGCTAATATCTGCAGGCCCTGCCCTGTGCCCTCCCAGTTGGTGCTTTACTGGTGCTGCCCTGCCAACTGGTGATCTCCAGGACCTTCCCCGGGCTGCACAGCATCCGGAAAATGCTGTCTATTAATGTAATTTGATGTAATTCAGCATTTCTGGTCTTGGTTCAGATAATGTGCACCAGCAGGAGCTGGGCCTGGAGTTGCTTCTTGGGCTTGTTTGTGTTTAATTAAAAAAAAAATCGATTAAAATAGTAAGTGAAATACTTCTGTCAACAAATACGAGAAGAACTGAGACATCCTGACGCTTAAAATATCGGGGTAGGATGCATGTTAAATGAGAATTTATTTTTCTAGCAGGGATAAGCCTAAAAAAAAATCACAAAAATGAAGGATCTGGCACTACAGTTGGATTTTTAAGGTCTGGTATTTCCTGCTGTCTTTAGGAATGAAGTTTGCTGCTTGCTCCAACTGGCAAAACGATTTAAACCCCGTATGGAGCTGGGGATGGATGGACCCTGGTACAGCCCAGCCAGGTCCCGGGTTTGGGCTCTGGTCCCCCTCAATAAGAAATGGGAAGATTTTGTAATTCTCAGGAGGAGAAGCTGAGTCTGGACCCATTGACTTCTACCTTGTTTGCTAACATTTTCAAGCTCCAAATGCTGCCGAGGCTCTGTGTTGGATAACGCAGGTCTGGAGTGATTGTAGGTTTGCATCCCAGTTTTCTTGGAAGCAAAAAAAACCAGGAATTTTGGGAATCAGCAGAACACGGGCGCCATGGACACCAGTGTTCCCCCTCTCCCCATGCAACAGTTCTCTGCTTCCTGAAGAGATGTCCTCTCCAAATGCGTTTTATCTCCTCTCAGCAGTGGTCCTGACCTTTCCTTTCACTGGTAATTCTTTGATTTTCTGTTGGATGTTTAATAGTAATCACCTCCTGTACTTCCAAATAAATAATTCACTGTTGTGGCCGTGCGGAATAATTCACGGCCAAAGCAGTTTGCTATCGAGCGGCTTTCGGCGTGTTCTTATGTTGCTTCTAATTTTATTCTGCCCTCCTTTTTCCATCAGCTTTTCTAAGGAGCTGGGAAATAGGATGAAAAAAGGTAAAATATTCTAAAAAAAACCAAACAACCCCAGAATTAAAGTTACTGTGGTGTAAAACCCAGCTCAGCCTTTATGGTGACCTCAATAAAACCAGGGTTTCTGTGTTAGCTGGGTACCCCGGGACCGGTGCTGCTGCCTCTGAGTAATCCCCGAGCATGATCAGATCTGGACACAAGAGTTTTCCAAACGCGTTTGCCAGGGTTAATGCCAGAGTCTAAACATAAACCGTGCTGGGACGGGCTGGTATTTGGGGACTGCAGCGCCAGACCCAGCTGGACTGGGAGGAAGCAGCCCCCAAAACAGGGGTCTCGTGGTGGGGGACCCTGCTCCTCTGCCCCTGCTCCCCAATATCCACAGCTTGGACACCATTCCCTGGTGAGTGTATTTTGTGTGCATCTATTTTATGCTGTATGTCGCTGCTTAGCTTGTTTTTACCAATATCAAAGTGCAGCCACTGCTAACATATCCCACCGGGTACTTTGAGAAGTGTTTTCAGTGGGGTTTTTTTTCCCCAAAATAAAGCAATTATAACCAAAGTTTTAAAGCCTCCTGGCAAAATCTCTTGATAATAAAGTATTATATTATTAAATAATAAGATATAATAATGAAATAAATAAAATCACTAGATAATTGACTATAAAAGTTAAAT
>NW_010174709.1:10431-26621 GCF_000695765.1 Mesitornis unicolor | reverse complement strand
TTGTGACATTTCTAGGGGTAATAGTAAGAGGTACTCACTTTGTGATAGAAAAGTATATCCCATGCAGCTTTATGGAACATGGAAATTATAATTAACAAAATAGCCAAAAAACCACTTTGGTTTGTAAAAGGTAGCGAATGCTAACTTCTCAACTACCTGCAGCCCTTGTTCCAGTCCATAGCTAGAGAGTCTTATCGGAAGCCCAGTAAATTAGCACTGAAACTAATTTGGTCACATGGTCTAATAAAGTGTGGAGACTGGTTCAGACCAGTAAGGCAGACTGGCAGCCAGCAGCCTGTCCTCACTATCCTGATGCATTGCAAGCTTAATTCTTCCTGATTTCTCATATGAAGAACCAGTTTTTATTACTTGATTCCTATTTAATTGTGAAGATTTTCCCTACAAACTCATTTGCCACTAGATGCCAGTAAAGGTCAAACAGGCTGCACAGGAGGCTGAAAGCTACCCATAGGCAGTGTTGTCCTGATATTTGCAGAAGGTGCACGTCTCTAAAGTGGAGGGGAGGTGAGCAGAAGTCACCCTTCTGTTGTACTTGGGTATGAAGTGGATGGAGCTGACCACATCATCAGATACTTAATAAGAAATGCAAAAATGTCTGGATTTGATTTAGTGAATTATCAAATTCCTCTAAGCTATACAAAAATGAATTAAGAGAAATGCATCAGGGAATTCTTGGGGGTCACATCTTCTGAAGAAAATCATTTCACTGAGATGGAAGAAAACACAAGAAAGGTACAATTGAGACAGTAGCTAACTTCTCTGCAGCCTATTTTATGCCACAAAGGAGTAAAAATATATGTAAAAGATGAGTATGTAGAAATTCCCAGCATAATATTAGGTTAGAAGTCTGACAAATATTTATCAAATGTTTGAGTCTACCACCATTTTGAACAAAGCTAAGAAATTCTATGTCACATGAATTCTTAACTAAGCTGGCTTAAATAGAGTAAATTCTTTTTTAGAATATATTATTTATGAAAAACTGTGTTTGCTAATGATTATTTGTATGGACAGTGAAGCACTGCAAAGCTGTATTCAGTATTATTAGCTACTGCTTTACTGATTGGCTTACATTGCAGTGGAAAAGAATGTTGTAAAAAATACTGTGATTAGTGTCAGTTGTCATGCCTTGTGAGTGTTAGCTTTGCAAATAATTTAAATATGGGTTATAGAAGCCAATTCATTTTAGCAATGTGGAAAAAGAGGCTCACAGGGATATACTTTGTGTTATTTGTCTCAGAGACAAATATGCAGGTTATCTCCTCGATTTCCTCAGTAAATGTGCAGTAGCTTTAAGACATGCCTGAATAACCTCTCAGTATTAGTCAAAGGAGCAAGTAATCAAATATGAATGTGTCAGTAGTTTACAGCAGTGACAGTTAAGATTTTCTTTTACAGGCTAGCATGATCCTCAGCACTATGACAATCCACTGCACTCATGTAAACTTCCTGTCTGCAAGTTGATTCATGCAGACCTTTCTGCCTTCCTGCCCTTTAGGTGGTGAAATCACGCCCTGGAATTGCTGGTCAGACAGAGCCCAGAAAAACTTTGCTTTGTGGGCTGACAAGACCAGTGGCTGTGAATTGAAATGGACCGACAGGAATAAACTTATCATGTAGGCCCCCAAATCACCACTCACCTGACAGCACATGTAGAAAGAAGGAGAGGAAATGGGTACCAAAGACATGCGAATAATGGTACTGATCACACAGACTGAAGATGAGGAAAGAAAGATTCAGCACAACCAGAATTGGAAAGTGAGCTGTGGCAAGGAACATCTGCAAGGAACAACTGTTTCAGTGAGAAACTTCCTTCCTCACTGTTATATAAAACGGTAAGAGACATTGTTAATCCAGGAATGAAATGTATTTGCTGAAAACTCATTGCATCCAGCAGTGTTGGCCAGTGGGGAAACGAGGAGGGAAATAGCTTGGAAAAATAAAACTAGAAAGTAGAAAGTTATCAGATATAGGAATTTTGATTGCAATTAATTTTTCATTTTGTCTTGTCTCCTTTCTTGTTTTTAAAGTTTTGTTTTTAAAGATGGGAAAGTTTGAAAAATACACCAACCTCTCAAAAAATATTTTAGTTTAGGGGGAAAAAAAAGAGACAAAAGATCATTCCCTTCTGTCTGAGTGGAAGTAAAGATACAAATTGTCTTCATGCATAGATCAGTTTTTTATTACAGTACTTTGGCACAGGACATTATATGTAATAAGGATTATTTGGAGCTTTTATGGCATTTGACCTTGTTGTATGTAGCAGAGATATCAAGAACACACCTGTTTATATCTGTACTGCTGTTACTTCTTGTCATGGCTCTTCTGTTAGGAGACATCAGCATGGCAAAGTGCAGCTGACTAAGGGCTCCTGGCCCTTCTAACCAGTTTTACCTAACCTACCTGCAAAGTCTGTCACTACTATCTGTATCTGTGCAACTTCCAGTGTGTATCATGGTCATGTGTGGTCACTATTAGGATATCTGCAGCTGAGGGGGTTGTGGTGCTTTGTGCTTTTTTAACCACTGCTCCAACTGCTGACATACCACGGAGCCATAACAGGTAGATGCTCTGTTCCTGCTTGTATCTGCATTATTATTTCAGCAGGGTGAAGGCAGGGCTTTGGAGCCACATTTCAAGCCATGTGCTTGCTCTCTGAAGTCAGAGTTGGATACCAAGGATGCTCTGTACGCTAGCAACCTGAAAAACAGAGTGGAAAAATCTCTCCCATGTTGCAGTCTCTGCAAATTCCCCCTCTTGGTGCATGGCAATTATCTTAATCTGATGGGCTGACATCACCACTCAGTCAACTAAAAGTGACTCAGAGTGTTGACTTAAGGAATCATGAGACCTGTGAGGAATTTGCCACAACCCTCCAACACCAGATCAGGCAAATAAAGGTTCTCAAACAACCTCTGAATTATACAGCTGTTTCTCACAGTGATCTTTTCAAACACAAAGAAATTAATTTCCTCCATGTAAAATAGTACCAATGAGATATCAGTATCTATTACTAGATTAAGGGACCATGTGTGCTCTTTTTTTCCCAGTGTAATGAGGTCATACCTTCATTGCAGATTGTTTGACAGAAATCTATACAATGGCTTCTATGAAAATTACAAGCAAATCAGAGCCTAAAGTTGTGCTGCTTTCAAAGCACCTCGACAATTTTCTCAGGTTTTCAGAGGTAAAAGATCTCATTGGAAATCTGAAAGAATGAACTATTTTACATCTCTGGTAAGAAATAACAATTCACCTTCACACTGTTTTAGATTCTGTGATTATGGCCAAGTCATGAGTTTATATTGTTTAATGATTGTCCTTTACTTTTACTCTCATAGAGTCCAGGGGTGTGCAATGAGTATGATCTGCAATTTAAAGAGTAAGACCTATACAGAAGGACCAGAGGAATTATGTTCATTTTGTCTATAAAAGAGATGACTGAGTTTTGGGAGGAAAGATGTGCTAAGAGTCCTCACATATTTTAAAGGTGTCTGCTAAAGAAGAACATAAACTATACTCCTCATTCTCTGAGAATGGAACTAGAAGTAATAAGCATAAAATGTAGCAAGGAAGATTTGTATTATATATTATCAAAAAGCAATACCAACTGACTGATGGTTATTTACTAGAACAGTTTGCCCTGGGATTGTGGAATTATTATCACTGCTTGGTTTTAGAAGCCAGTGAGAGGCTCATCGTTCAGGAATGGTTCAGAAGCAGCTGATCTTGTCTCTGGGCAGAGGGATAAACTACATGACTTGCAATGTCGTCTCTAGCCTTACTTTCTCTAACGCTACAGTTGGCCAGGTCAGAAGCTGCAGAAGTCAGTGCAGCGCATGCTGTCAGAAGCTGGCATGGTATGCCTGCCAGCATCGTGTATCCGATGTAGGATAGCTGGCATATAATATATCTGGCAAGTACTGCTGGCTCAGTACATCTGTCAGCTCTCATATATAATACCGTAAGAGTTTAATATTTAATTCATTTGCAGAAATGTTGCATAAGAGGCAGAGAGCGAGGAGAAATGAACTCTAAGAGGACAGGCAAAAGTTGTTATGAAAATGTGGGGTCCAATTAGCATTATTTCAGGTTGAGGAAACTTTGAGAGAGTCAATTCTCTGGGGCATCCTGGCAGGACAATGGAGTAAGTTTTCCAGCTGAGGAGTTTGTTCCTGTCTATCTGGGTGCAGAAACATTTCCACTGCTCGCTGGCTTGTCAGCAAATCCAGTAGTGGAAGGGGTCATTACAGGCAGTTTGTCCTGTTCAGCAACCTCCTCAGTGACCACCTTCAGTATGAGAAACTCTCACACCTCACATGTCAGAGGCGAGGAAGAACTTGACTGAAATTTACCTGGATGCTGAAGTAGCGTTCAAGGGCTTGCTGTCAGCGGAACTGGTTCATCCCTCCACATCTTGCACAGCTTGAACAGCCTGCTGTGACTGCAGTATCCCACTTCTGACATTTCAAAGGAGCCTTTTCTTTTAGTTCTGCTACTGGAGTGCGTAACCCAGCCTTAGTGAGCATCATTCTCTCATACCTTGATACAGACAGTACTGTAAACTGAGGTATGCGCCTATGCATATTCAGCTGATTAACTGTGTTTCTACTCAATTATCTATTTATTTGTAACACAAACCAAATAAAAATTAAACACTAATTTAATATTTAAATATTTCTCCACACCTGATCACTGTCTTGCATTTCCTGCTAACAAAGTGGAAACAGAAGTCTCTGTGTCAGCAAAAACTGGAAGCATAACAGCACCAGTGCTCCCCAGAGAGGAGAAGATTCAGCCGCTGCTGTTAGAGACATTTGGGAAAGCATCTGACAAAGGTCCCTCCTGGCTTCTACCTTCTCTGTTTTGTTCAATAAAAGGCTTTCTTGAGCCATAACCTTCAAATCAGAGTGCTCTTGGAACACCACAAAGAGCCATTACAAAGGTGACTCAAATGTATACGCAGTCTGCACTGATTGTATGCACTTTCATATGTATTCAGTGTATTTGGTCAAAACTGGAAAATCTAACTTTCTTGTGCTATATATATATATATTTTTATATATGTGTGTGCATATTTATATATATACATATGTATACATCTAAACAGAAAGAGAGCATGCATGACATAAGGCAAAATTTTCTAGTCATGGTTAATATAAAACTTTACATATAACTATATATATACAGCTATGCATATATAAACTATTTATATATAGATACAAAAATGTAATAAAATATTGAAGCTGACGCCAATCTGAACACTATTTTTCTTCCAGGTTATTGTTACTTTCAAAAATTGTTCAATGGATCCAGCCTCAGAAAAAGCTTTACATAATTTCATGAGACTTTTTAGACCACTCACTGCAGTATGCTCGCTGGCTTTCCAAAACACTAGTCTGTACCAGAGTCTGTTCTGCTTTTCTGTCCACTCTGCAATCTTGTCCAGTGCTATAAAAATCAGCTCTACCTTTGATCTAAATATTGGATCACACTGCTCATTAGGCCGTCATACTAGACAGTTAGAGGGATACGACAGCTGGATCACATTTTTTTCAAGTACTTTTTTCATTGAAAAGTGCAGTTCTATAACAACCAATAGTCACTGTACATTTAAGTCAGTATCTTCTTATAATTTTAACCAAAAGCAAAACTTACAAAATCCTTTTTGAATAGAGTTCATGTTGGGTTGAAAGAAATAGTTCAGAAATATTGAAACAAACTGTTCCTGCCATATACAGCATATTTCATTTCCAGCCACTTGTGATAAAATGAAAGACACAAAGCACAAACTTAATAAAGTATGGGCAGAAAGGCAGTCTATGGCTTTTGAGCAATAGATCACTGCTTAGAATAGAGGAGATGAGTGACAGGTATTGAATTCCCTTTGTGCTTCAGTTCCCACCTTTCAGTTCCTGATAAGACTACATCATGGTCTGTTCCAGAGGAAAGTGGTCTCCAGCTACTCTGTTCATGCTATCCCAGCATGTATTAAGTGCTGAAGTATTCGTGGAGAGACAACCTGGCACCTCTCAAGAGAGTCACTATATCAGCAACAGGTGTGCTGCCTCTCACTGCATGACTGCTATTTAAGCAGAAGAACTTGAACAGGTGAACAAGAGGGAGAGCAAGAGGTGACACACAGGGCACTAGACCTTAACAAAGAGGATACCCATAAAGATCTGTAAGACTCCCTCTCACTTGCCATGTACACTGCAATGGCTGTCCATTAATGCCACTTTCCCACCAGAGGCACTTGGAGTAGGGTGAGAGGAAACTCTAGTGGCATTGTCAGAGCTGACCAGCAGCACTCCCTGTGTGTCCAGCACATGTGCTCTGTGATTGAACGTTACTGTACTTTGTAATCCCCAGCTGCTACATGTGACCCTGCTACCAGTGGTTGCCTGCAAGGCTCCTGAGAACCTTCTAAGGAACTTTCTGGCATTGTCTTCTACAGAGGAGTATCTGTAGGCAAGCTAAGCTCAGGGTGAATGCTGAGTACTTGCAAGGGAAGTATGAGCAGCCAAGGTGATTTTTGTCTGCTCATATGTAGACATCTGTCATGTAAATATACACATTTGAGCTGCTCATTCTAGGTTTCCATTACGACCAAAGGAGATAAACAGACATAGCCAGAGTACAAGTTCACCTTATTTATCTCATGTTTGAGTACATTTCTAAAATAATCAGATTAATTCAGTCAATCCAATGTCATTTCTTCCTGTTTCCGTACAGGAAATCTAGGTGACTAGTGTAATACAGAAGTTTTTTTTGTTAAAACCTGGGGAGATGACTGATATATCACCTCAAATCTGAACTGGTTTGTGGGGCTTTAGCGCCCTGGCAATAATCTGATCAAGAATTATTTAGAGATCCACTTGTTAAGACTCAGTCTCTCCTAATGATCAGGCTCCGAACACCAAGCACAGAAAGGCTGGGGAAAAATCTCAAATTTTCGAGATGGCATGGTTACTTTTTGCACTGTGATTCAAACTCTAGAGTGTTCGTTTGCATCTGCTGCACTTGGCCAGCTACATGGTCCCAAATACTATTAGTTAACTGAGATATATCGAAGAAGGTGATGGATGATTCTTCTAACTCAATTCTGTCCTGACACTGGGGTTAACATGAAAGATTATATGACCTGCTCATAAAGCACTACTTTGGGATGCAGACGTTAAGTTTGAGCACTAGTTCTTTGCTATGGGCTTAATATTGTAAAATAAAGCCACAAATGTAGCGTAGGTTAAATCCCAGACAGGAATGAGTAAAAGCCTTGATCAGCCTGAGCTCTACTACTCTGTAGCTATACATACATTGCAAAGGGCACACTTCTAGGGGAAACCTTAAACACTTTAAACATTTATCTGAGGAATCAAGTGAATATGGGTTCAAAGCAGAGGCATAATATTGTTGTGACAAGCGAGCTCAGAGGGTTTGATTCAACAAATGGGGAAAAAAACAGTTGAGAAAGGGACTGTCTTGAACTGTTCAGAAGACTAAGTTAGTAATGACTTAGTAAGACTGGTAAAACTGTCAGCCTTAAAAGAAAAGATCTTCAGATGTACCAAAGGCACATACAAAAAGAAATGTAGACACTATCATAATATTTTGTATTTAAATTATCTTGTTGCAAGATCCTAGTAAATTCTATTTTAACTAGAAACAATCTGGCTTTTTTCCTTTTATCCTGAATTGATTGTTTATAGGATTTGGGGTTTTTTCCTTGTTTCCATGGTATGTATTATCTAGCCATTTGCTTTCTATTCTGGGTTGAGTACAGAATAAAAAGCTTGAGTACTGGGGCTAGATTACTACTTGCTGTAAATCAGGACAGTAGTATCAACTTCAGTGAAATCATTGTTTATTTATATCATCTGACCTTTGAAATTTTATGATGAGGAACATTGTGAAGAAATCTTGGAAAGGAAGTCTGTTGGTTTGTTAGACAACTTGTGTTTATTTGTATTGACTTTCAAAATAATTGAATAGTATAAGGGGGAAAACTGCTACTAGAATTCAGTCACTGAATGCATTACAAAGAAGTGAAAACAAGAACAGGCTGGACAGCTCCAGGCTCACAGAAGAAATAGAAAATGCAAGCATGTGATGATAATGCTTTGATTTTCACAGAATTTACAGAAATTTTCAACACTTTTATCTATTTTCAATGAAAGACTTAGGTCTTACAGATTAGGTGCTACAGCACTCAGCATGGGCAGTATGTGTCATGCATCTGTACAGATGCCCACACCTGTGAAGACCAATATTAAGTGATTTGCACTGTTGCAGTCTAAATCAATGCTTCATTTTTTTTAAAATCCTCAGCCGCTCAAAAATAGAGTCTTAGAGATTTCTTCTTTGAGACATGCTCAAATGGACAACCTGCCACCAGTGTGCTTATTTACCACTATATGAACTGCTTCCCATTTGTGATGTTATAACATCCCTATGGCAACTGCAGCACTTGCTTACATGGGAAAGTCATTTTAGGAAAGTATTGAATTTATTTTTAGCTTCTTTTAGTGAAATCTAGCAGCTGGAAATGAAGTGAGCCAGCACCATGTTACTAGCCAGGGCTTTGTAGAATAAAGAGCTACTGGTTTCAATTGTACTATTTTCATTACTTAATTATTTCTTTACTGTGCAGAATACTTGAGTCCTCTCTTTGTCCTTCTTCAGCCATTAAAATTGATGTAGATTTTATCAAAGGGGTGATTAAAATTGAAATTGGAATTTTAGATGTCATGACACCACCATCATAATAATATTTATTCTGATGTTTATTATTAACCTTAATTCCAAGATACTTGATCATAACAATAATTGAAAATCATAATTGAAATTCTGACAAAAATAATTAATTGCAAAAAAAGATATAAGAAGGAAAATGCTTGTCTTGTGAAAATGAATGTAAATTTCTTCAGCTTGTGCCTGTCTCACACATTTGTATGTTTAGAATCAGCAATAATGAAGAAATAAAGTCAGTTCAGAGTCACTTTTCCTTTCCTGTTTGCAGACCAAAAATATTTGAAGCATGTTCTCTCTTTAAATGAATCTTTAGATGAAGGGAGAAGTAATGAAGAAAGTTAACCATAAACTTCACACTCCATCAAAAGCAGAAGTTGTTATACTTGGAAATTCATGCTTTATTAATAGTAGAAGAAGAGCAATTCCCATTTAGTTTTGCCATAATCTGAGGGAGCACCATCACTAAAATAATCAGCTTGCAAATAAAAATTTCTAGTAATTTCTGTCTACTGCCCCATGCATTAAGCCACCTATCACACACATTTGTAATTTACCTCTATTTCCCAATGATTTTGAGCATATTTGTTGCATGCTGTTCCACAAGGACGCTTGAGAATGCTACTTAAAATAAACTGCTTTTCTGGAAAACAAATTAGTGTGCCTGCTTGTCTATCTTCATAGGTGAAAATGCAGATACTAAACAAAAACTGTCAAACACTATGTAGGTAGTGCTGTAATGCTTCAAAGCTAAAACACTTGACTCATAATGTCAAGGTAAGAGCTGAAGATGCCAGGCAGCAATCAGACAGAGGAAGGTTAGGCTCCTGCATTAGATGTCACAAGGGGCCTGAGCACCAAGATGCTTTAGCTACACCACAAGAAGGAATAAGGAGGAGAATGTGTTAAAATGCTTTTTCATATATGAACTTAAAAAAAATCTCTTGTGGCAGCAAGTTCCAAATGTTTGATGCCTGCTGTGTAAAGAAGAATATTTTTTCTAGCTATTTTAAGCTCAGCTCTTACTAGTGTCATTGAGTGCCCTCTGATTCCTAATTTGGTTAACAACAGCTCTGCATTCACCTTACCCTCTGCTTTCCTGAATTTTAAACCTTAGTCTGTCATCCCTCAGCCTTCTCTGCTCTGAAGCAGAGCCCCAGCCCTTTGGTTTCTTCTCAGAAAATGCCAGCTCCATCTCTCAATCATCATGCCTTGTCACTGGCTTTGATTCCTAGGTCCCCTCCTGGATCCCCAAATCCTGATGGTTTCGACCACTCAATCAACCAACTTGAAAAGGAAAGCTAAAAATTCATGATCCGTCCCCCAGAACATGGTGGTTAGAGTACTGTTTTGGAAATTGCAGGCTTGGAAGGTTTTCTGAGGGCCTCCAGCTTCCTTATGGATGTTCTAATTTGAAAGCCACATGACAGTAATGGTAACCCACTTTCCATCTTTTTCAAGACAGACCCCAGGATGTGTGCTCTGTGCATCCCAAATCACCTTCATCAGGAGATGACTGAGTTGAATTGACAATGACAGGAATGTTACTAAGCCATGTCCAACAGCACAGGAAAGCTCTTCTGTCATTTTGGAAGTTTAGCTTGTCTTAAACTCTCAAGCTAAATATGGCTTTTTTGAGCCTTTCTCCTGAATTTGAAGACCAACATGCTCCTTAAGCAACACGAATGTTTTGTTGAATTTTTGCCAGCATGCTCAGAGCCTTGCTTATTGTGCATAAAATAACCATAATGATTTAATATAGCTTAATCCTAAGAATAAATATACTTCTTTTTTCTTTTCTAAACCCCTTCTATGTATAGATTTAGTATGTTTCATAATGGTCTCAGCTTTTTTTGGCAGCTGTGCTCCTGAATATTTTTGGCATGAACACTTACTTCCTGGCAGTAATACAAACTTTTATTAGACTATATATATATTATTTCATCCCAATTGTTCTGATTTACTATATAAATGTGTGTGTCCCTCCCAGTTGTGTTTCAGTGGATTATAGTCAAAATGCTTAACTTCTTTCATTAACAGGCAAGGAATATTCACGCACATGCTTTTCTTGCATTCTAAGATCTACACATTTATCTACTCCATGTGCTTTTGCTCATAAAGTGTAAGATAACCCTGAGAACAGTTTTTTCATTCTCAAATAAATTAGCCCAATAAACTTTCCACCTCTGCCAACATACTCGGTCCTTTCCTGGGAGTATATAGTATTGGTGATAAAAATGGTCTGATTTCCACTTATCTATTGATTGGCATTTTATTTAGATAAACAAAAAATTGCTCTGTAGTACCAGTTCTGCCAATTCTACTGGGCAGATCAGTAAGTATTAGGAAATCCACAAAATCATTAATTCACATACATAATTACATTGTCAACTTTTAATGTGTTTCATGGTAATATGCCATATTGTCCAATGGCAAATGTAATTGTCTTTCTGGACACTATATATTATATCTGTGCAGTAACAGATCACAGAAATTCAGAAACAGTTGTGCTCCTAATTAAAACAGTGAGAGTAGTTTGGTATTTTTAAAATTATTATTGGGACTTACTCATCTTCCTATTAAATTCTATCTGTTTTCACACTTTCTTACTTTATATATGGTTTACTTAATTATTTGCTGCAGTATTTTCTATTAATTACAATTTAGCTGACTGTATAATTTTCCCAGCTCCACCTTAAAAAGAAAAAGGTGGATCTGTTTGCCCTTTCCCTATCTTCTGGACCCTCAGTCATGCTTCACAAGGTCTAAAAAATATCCATCTTCAATCCTGGGACTGCTCAATTCAGCTGCTAAAATTCCAGCTGCTATAATTTCCAGCTGCTAAAAGCTGGGAATTATACAGAATATTATTTCCTTAAGAAACTGTAAATGCTCCTTTACTTGTTTTTAACTTGGACTTTCTCTGAGGAAGATATTAGTTTCCAAATCCCCAGTTTACTGAAATTTGTCTTCTTAAGTCTTCAGGGTTTATTACACTTTTTCCCTATTTTTCTTCTTATCTCAGTGATTCAGGATCACTATCATGCAAGCTGCATTTAGCCTTTGCCAGTTACTCTGTAGTGAGGAGAAGAAAACACTCTTCTGTTGCATCCTTTACTTTCTCTAGCAAATCCTCAGCTCCTACTGTAAACCCACTGAGTAGTTTCAAAATCTGTCTCCCAACATATGGCCCTTTAATATTCTTGTAAAACCACTCAGTCCTCTACTTCAGTGATTTTTGTTCCTTCTTTACAGAAAATTATATCCACCTCTGCTCAGTTGGCCCCACGGTTCACCATAATCCTTTGTATGATATACTTTTCATCTTTTGCTGTTATGCACCAGCAGTCTTTGGATCCACCTACATCCTTTTAAAATGTTATGGAGTTTAATATTTTGTATTATTATTGGTTAAGAAATATACAATATTAATTATTACTTATTTATTATTGTATTTTATTACCTTTGGTAACATTAATATCATATTAATTGCATATTATGAACTATGTATATGTATCATGTAATGAACTGTGTATTATGCCAAATAAGTCATACTGTTGAACAAATAGTAAGACTTCCAGATCTAATAATTTATATCTCATATTTCTTGTCTGTAGACATCTAACACAATCACCAAACAGTTTTCTGTTGTTTGGGAGTAGTGTCACATCTAGAAGAGCTAGATTCCTTTGATTATTTTTTTTTTTTAGTCAAGACTGAACCACTGTGAATTTATGCTAGTCTTATTTGCCCATCTTCTATTAATAATGAACAATTTTTATTCTTGGTTAGCAACTGTAAATTCAAAGTGAAATTAAAACCATCCTAATTATGAAATAAATATACTTTTCAACTACCCTGATCATTAGCCCAATAACAACAGTGAGAAGCCAAAGGTAATATAGCAAGAAGGTGTTTTCAATAATGGTAAAATAACAAAAGATAATCAATTTTATTATCAAACCCAGAATTTGACTAATGAGAAAATAGTTATTAATTTTTAAAAAAATTCTTGATTTAGAAATTGCAAATATTATTTTATGCATAAGCCTATGGAATAAGTGTAGGACATTGTAAGGGGAAAAGTCATAGGATGAAACTAAAATGGAATTTAATAAGAAGTATTGATTTTAATAATTTAAAAATAATTATGTAATCTAATCTAGCTGTGTAAACTCCTCTGATAGGTAATATAGAAAAGTAAACACTTCTACAGATTATGTCCTTCCATCATGAGATATGTTAACATCATGAATCAGTCTCTGAAACAGACTATCTTTCTTTCTTAACTCCAGAATAACAGAAGTAGGATGAACAGCTCAGGTTGCCTGCTACCTTTCAGACAGCTAAAATTAGGTGGGATTAGTCTGGCCTAGTTAACAACAGCTTGGAACAAAGAAAAACAGAAGACAAAGACTCAGGTGTTCTGCTACAAGAGAAATTATAAGTAGGGTAAGAAATTGGAGGTTATAGAAAGAAAATGTGATAAGCAAAGCAGTATGATAAAAATATAAGGGAAAACAAATGCAGCTTCAGTGACAGATAAGAAAATTCAAATCGAAACTCAAGAGCCAGGAAGTGGAGAGACCAAGACAGCTTGTACATCCTTGAGATGAAGTAAGGATATAGCAAGGATTGAGTCATCAGCATGGGTTGAAGCATGACAATGGTAGGTTGGAGGCAGTAACAGTTTTCTGTGCAAAAGTGGGAAGCAGAGCCAGGAGGTCTGTATGGATGAGGACAGGAGTCTGTCTACAAGGGCACCAGAACTTGGTTTGGTTTTAGAGAAGGCATAGAAAAGTTAGGAGAAGTAGAAAAGAGGGATAGGAACAGTAGAAGGAAGAATTTTAAAAGCTTGGAAAAAAGAAATCTAAATAAGAATTGAGGGCAGAAAAGGTCAAGTTGAAAAAGAGAAGATGGCATGAAGTAGTTAGAGGATTTGGACAGATGGACATTGCCATGTACATACAGGATTGAAAAATACTGTGGGAACAGCCTATTGCACAGACAGGAGCCATTTTGACCTTCTGCAGCTGAGGAGTGTTGTCCTAGGGAAGAAAAGATGTAGAGTTTTCAGCATCAAGAGCAGAGTAGTAGTTGAAGCCATCAGATAAGAACTGCCTTCCTTTCCAGGAAAGTATAATTGCTTATTTTTTAGCTGAAAACCAAGACATTTTAGCAAATATATTTTGTTGCTAAACACTTTCTTAGTTCTCACAAAATGACTACAAATTGCATTATATTATAATAATATAAATTGCAATTCATAGTGATTTACTATTGAAAAATAATAACAAACAGATTAATTCTGTATCCACTGTCATAACTTTACTTTTTAACTCTTAGAGTACAATATTAATTAGTTAACTTAACAGTAAATTCCTCCTCTCTGTTCTTCCAAGAAATTGTAAGACAACCACCAACTAATAGCCATGTTTATACCCTGATTTCTTTTGAGTCAAATCTTTTAAAAAGTGTTATTGCAACTAGGACAAAATGATGGGAAGCTAAAAGACATGTGCATCCATGGTAAAGATATTATTGTCATATGTAGAAAAGAGAAAATATAGCGAATGGAACACAGTGTGTTTCATTTTTATTTTCCAGTAAGGTGTATGAGTTCTGCAGCATAAGTGCTGAAACAGAGTCTAAGCCCTTTTCCTTTCTGTCTGCGAGTCTACAGGATTATTCTATTGAATATTAACTCTGAAAGTTACATTTATGGAGAAGATATTTCAAGATACAAATTGGATTTCAGATGGCCAAGTTTTATTGATCCTTAGTAGAAACTGAGTACAAAACCAGTCTCTTTATTTTTGAAAATCTTCTCAATTTCTGTCTGTATATGTGTGTACACAAATACATATATATATACACGTGTATATTCGTGTGTATATGTGTGTGTGTCTGTATACATATATACATAAATGTGCTACTTTCAAATAACTATGGGAAAATTAATATCTCAGTCAATCAGGAAAACTATTGTTATAATTGAAGAGGAATAGAAGAGTCACGTTTTCCTTTTAACATTGAGTTGAAGTAATATGGATATAAAAGTAAGAACATGGACATTTTGAGCCATAAACTTCAAAAGATTTAATTAATAATAGTAAAAGTAATAGGTAAATGACTGCCATATATCATTAGCAGAAATGTAGTTTGCTCCCCAGATCATATCCATTTGGAAAGCAACAGTTATGAAAAATTTAGCCAGACAACTACTTGCGTAACTTATTTGGCATAAGTTGTTTTTGTAATTTTGTATATATTGAGATTGGATTTTCAGCACTTCTAGGCAATATGCCATTATATTCTCTGTGTAATAACCCTTAATACCTGGAAAGGAAATGGAGAGAGATATTGAAGTTTTTCTAGCTAGTAAAATGCTGTTTCGGGGTAAAGTTTTCATAAATCTGTCATGACAAATGCTCCTGTTCATGGGGATAAGACATGAGGATATTTCCTCTTAAATCTGGCATATAAGAGTTCTTAATTAATATTTCTGTCATGACTAAAATAACTTATCATTTTCTGCCTAGCTTCTGGCTTCTATTTTAGGTATTTGGAGGTAGTGATGGGATTTCACAATTAGTGCGCTTTGAAAAGCAATTCATTTAATTAACGGTATGAATCTTTTACACAAACAGATGACATGCAGTCTAATTTTCTGTATTAAATAATAAATATTAATAAATATTAAACAAATAAAAAGCACTGGGTGCTGGAAATGGGAAGCACAGGTTCAAATTGTATAACATAAGTAACTTTAGGTCCCTCGGCTATCGATCTCAACATGTAGCAAGAGCTCATTCCTGAAAAGAAAAATGTTTCTATTGTCTCATGTCCTACATTTAATGCCTCCTAATTGAACAAAATAGTCTAAAATGGAAACCAGCTATTCCTAGTCAGCAGAGGGGAAGCATACTGGATTGCCACCAGGCGATGACTTTAATAACTTTAAAGGAACTTTTAATGTCACAAGCAGTGATATGATTGCAATTAAATGTTTCACACCCAACCACCCATCCTGTGGACTGTCAGATTTACAGATGAGTGATGACATCAAGTTCCTGAAAAACTAGCTATTTCCTAGCTTGTACTGCCATGACTCACATAAGAACAGATTCAAACTAGGTGAATTTGATGAGTTATTTACAAAAATAGAATTAGGTTTTATAGCATTTGTATTGCGTTTTGACTGATAGATTTTTGTGCTGCTCTTTTTGGACCCTGTTATATATTGTACTCCAGAGAGCCTTGAGAAATATGTTTCCATCATAGGCCAGAGAGATTAATGAAGACTACTTGGGTTGTGTTAAACAAACCTTTGCTGAAGTTACTCAGACATTAATAAATTCTCCTTCATGTGATCCGTTGTGGCAGTATCCGAGCAAAAATTACTGAAGTAATGAATATAT
>NW_010174709.1:6863-10400 GCF_000695765.1 Mesitornis unicolor | reverse complement strand
ATGCCAAAATCACTCAATGAATGTTTTTAGTTGTTTGGAATATTCCTGTCCAAATGGCATGAACAATTTTCAGTAAAGACATCTTGATATATGGGCTTTCTGCTAATGAAGACTACCAATACTTCTTGCTCATAAAACCAGAAGCTTGATATGACCAAGGTGTCATTGCATAACCTCTGCTTCAAAAATAATCCCTTAGCATTTACATCTTTGAGAATTAACATCAAAGTTTCTGTTCTTAAGATTACAATTGAGGATCTAAAAGCCATGAATTTGCTTCATTCTTATCAATCCTATTTCAACCGATTACACAAGCAAAGAATTAAAGAATGTGAAAAAGGGATTGTTAGGAATGGAAATTTTTTTTACTTTGAAGGCCTCAGAAGCCAGGCACAGTCATGAGCTTTTTTTGTTTCCTCACAAAAGGATAGCAACATATGAATATCTGATGTCCATCTTTACAAGGCATTTTGCCACCTAAAAAATAATATTCCAAAGCATTTTTTAAACTCAAGGACGTCAGTATAGATGACGGAAAATCCTCAGAAGTGTAGGATTGAAAAGTAAAAAAAGCAAAGTCATAGGATACCTGCTTTTCTTTAAGCCAAAACAGAGGTTCTGCAAGAAAAAAGTGTGCTGTGTGAGAGCTACATGTAAGAGAAATAAAACGCTGCACTGAGAAAACTAAAAGATATAGAAGTGGGGAAAGACAAGAGAAAGAGATTGTGTCAGAACTCCGATCACCTCAACAGGCTCTATGGTTTCCTCTGGAATCAAGGGACTGCCCTGAGATGGTGCCTCCAAGCAGCCCTACATCATCTCCAGAGAAAGTGGCATGAGGATGACATTCAGGCTGTGGCTGTCCCCAGCCCCTGCCACCACCCTGTCCTGCTCACCATGTGCAGGTGCTGTAGGGCTGCACCTTTTTACTGGTGAGAGCATGGCGCTGCCTGCCCTGCTGCTGTGGTGTCAGAGCTGCCTGCTCTTCACTTCTGGTAGCAGTTTTTCTTGGAAATCTCAATATTTATTTGAATACATTTGCACATACCCTCACATATCAACATGTTTCTAGTTTTTTACAAAAGTATTATTTCTTTCACTTCAGTCTTAATTTTTTCAAATTCACATTCAGGTCAGCTGCTAACGTTCCTATTTGCTGCATTATTACATGCTTAATGTACTGTAATGGCAGATATGCAAAAAATCATCAGCCAGTCAGCATGCAGAACATCTAATACATTTAAATTTCCCTTAAAAATAAGTTCTGTTCACTAACAGAAAAACGTGAAGTACTTTCTACCAATTTATAGACTAAATTGTTAAAATTAGTTATAACAACCACATTTGTTATAATAAAGATCTCTGTGGGAAGCCAATTCAGAGACAGAACTATGAATTATAATTTAATTTGTGGAGAAACAAGAAGATATATTATGGGATGAACAAATTGGGATAAACAAATCTGCTGGCAATTGCCATTTTAAAACAAACCCATAAAATGCAGAGCTGTGGTATCTGAAAGAACACTCTTCTACTTCAAAAAAAAAATCAAACTCAGGAGTTACCTTGCAACCTCATTCTCCAAAAGTAAGAATGTTAAGTGAATTTTTCTGTTGGTGTTCAAAATCGAAAGCTATTTGAATTCTTAAAACATGTATCTGTACATGTGACATATACAAAATAATATGCTTACCTAGAGATGTGGTTCCAAGACAAACTTGTTTTCATTCCTCATTCTGATTTCCCTGCATTACTTTTCAGTTGAAGTTTCAGTTCTGTTCTTTAGTAAGTGGCATTTCTCTAGAGAAACATAATTAAACTCTATGAAGCACTGAACTATCACTTCAGTTGTTTTGTAAAAAAAATGCCATCAAAAGCCAAAATCCCTTTAGACTCTACCATACTATTCTTATTGCAAAGAGTTTATTAAGCACAAAGGACTGTGCTTGGCTTTGTAAGGACTAAGGAGACAATCACTACTGATAAGGAATTTGTAGACTAATCATAATTTCTGTGAAATACATGGGATCTTAAACTAATTTTTGTCTCCCTTATAATTCCATTTGTATTTACTCGAAGTTTATCATCACTGCAACAGTTAAGTTATTTTTCAGATCAGCAATAACTATCTTCCAAAACTTCAGGTATATCTGTTCTTATTGATATTTTTTCATGCTTGCTATAACATCACTCAAAACTGCTGTTTCTTCAACACAACTTTCACCATCTTTTTCCCCTTGTTCTTTCACTGCATTCATTAGAAAAAGAACTATTTAAAACTTTTCCTCAATGAAAAAAAAATTAACATAAAGGTAACACCTAAACCAGTTCTTCTCTTCTTCCTTTTGCATCCCAGTGAGCACAGCAGCTGTCTGGCAAGTGGTGTGGAAATCACATCACAAGCAGCCTTCTCTCCAGGTGCGGTTTTGACTTCCAGTTACTTTCTGCCTCCTGAAGAAGCTATAGAAAGAGGGTAGGGGTTTTTGATCTCATGTATTTTTTCCCAGAGGCTGATTTTTCTTCCTTCAGACTTCCATATTACTTTCTGCAGAATATGTGTTGCTCTATATAGCCTGCTTTCCTCAGCTTTCAGCCTCTCTCCTGCTCTGTGAAATTCCTTCATTTTGACCATCCACATTTATTCTGCCCCTTTCTCTACAATTAGTCACTTGCAGATTATTCTTGAGGTTTAAGTTTGTTTCTCTAACCAATCTCTCTCAAAGCCTGGGGGCACAAGTTCCGTGACATAGCCCTGTTAAAAATTAGGAAATTTTTAATGCTTGCAAAATTACATATAATAACTTTCTCAACACTATCACTTGTATTGCTCTTTGCTTTCTAATAAGCGATCTATCACTACAGACGCTCTTTCAGTTTGAGATGACAGTATTCATACAGTTTTTCCACTGTCCTCAGTTTAGGGCTCTATTTCTGTTTAATTATCTCATTTCCTATCATATGAGTCACCTACTCAGACTCTAAGTGCTGGTTTGTTTTGCTGCTAACCACACTCACTTGTTTTGTTGTTCTCACTTGCTTTCCTCCTTGCCATCATGTTTCATATATGCTGGGTAATGACATAAAGAGCTATGTGCTTCCAAAAAACCTAGCGTCTTTATTACTTATTCACAGGGATATTCTAACTACTGCTAACGGAGCTCTGAGCAAAAAGATTGAGGCTTCCTCCAGGCACTTAATTCAAGTTTTTTTCTACAAGTTCTTTACGAACTGTTACAAACTTTCTCCACCAACCCAAAGTGGTCTTTTGGAGTTTACTTCACATGCCTGGCATCATTTGTCTTCCCTAAAGGTTATTATGAGATAAGCAATATTGTTTTCTCTGCAGAAATGGTGTAATCTGAGAAGGAAACAGACACCTACTAACTGTATCATAAAATAAAGGAATATGTAGTAGGGTACTTCACCATCTCTAGTTAAAGACTGCCAAAAGTGCTTGAGGTATGTATGTATTATAGTTATGAATTATAAAATATTATTATATTATATATTATAGTTATGAATTATAAAATATTATTA
>NW_010174709.1:0-6825 GCF_000695765.1 Mesitornis unicolor | reverse complement strand
ATAAATACTTAAATATATATAGGAATATTTTTAAAATAAGTACTTACTATGTAATACAAAGTATGTATATATACTACCAAAACCTGACCTTTTAAAACATTAATAAGCAAAATCCATGAATTTAAGTATATGTGACCATCTAATTAAAGAAAGGCAAACACACTTTTATCCATTTGCTTCCTGTTCTTAGCTCAGATGTAAGCATCTGACCCATTTTTATTCTCTTTTACAGGATATGGAGGTCTTACAGAATATATGGCCACTGGTTTCAGGTTTCTATTATAATTTTTGTCAGCTTTTCACTATAGTAAGTAAAATTAGGTAAAATGCTTAATACTTTCAAAAACAATTTTACATTTTCCTTATTAGTTCAAGTAGGTATGGATTAAGAAGAAAAAATAATTCAAATGTTGGAGTTGGCATACCTTACTTACAAATGACTGTATTTATTCAAGTTGAATTAATTTAAGAAGATTATGCCTGTTGTGCTGTTAAAGAATGATACACTCCAACCCCAGTTTCAGGTGTTTTAACCCTTGGCACTTCAGCTACAGTGCCCCTCTTTTCTTCTGTGTACGTTAAACAAGCATGAATGGCCATTGCCAATGCAAACAAGTGCTAGCTGGCTCCCATCATGGGTGTCAAGATAATTTAAATTTAATTTAAATTATGTTCCTATATATGCTCATAGCCAGGCGGATAGCTGGTCTTTGCTTTGTAGATAGGAAGTTGGGAATCTAGGAGTAAGTGCCATCTGCAGTCTTCTATGATCAGAAAAGAATGGAGCTCTTTTGCATATTCTGTACTAATGACTCGCAGACAGATTCAAGGCCACTTTTAGCTGCTAAATTTGTAAAGCTTAAAGCAAGAAGAGATCTCTAAATGATCACACCAGAATTGCTGCGTATCCTGGGCTCTTACTTTTTGTGCATGTATAGAATTCCAGTGGAATCTCATGAAGGTAGAGGCCTTCAAGTTTCATCTTATTTAATGTCTGCTTTTCTAACACTATCTAGGTTAAGAAGAAAGAAAACTTTCTTCAAGTAAGCAGAATTCATTAAAAAAACCTGACTTTGATGAAGAGATGTGCTTGAGTCTGAAACTGCATGAAGTCAGGGACAGTTTAAAGGCAGAGACCATACAGGGTTCTCAACTAGGGTAGCTGACATGAGTTTGTCTTGACTTTATTGTCCTCTTGTCAGGGTGTGAGCACATACAGACTTCGAATAAATGAAGACATTGTTCTGTAAGCACTGGGGCCGATGAAGTGTTTCTCTTCTTAGAACTCATCATTTTTATAATTAATTAAATTTGGTATCAATAAGTGGCCATATTTTACTGAATCCTTCCATGCATCAGGGCACTTCTGAAGGCTCTTTCATGGTTTAATTCTTTGGTACCTAATCAGATATAAGTTCGTATTATAATTTTCCTTTCATTAAGAGACATAGTCCTGTACCCAGCCAGATTTTTAATGATTTCTTTATGAAATTTCGACCTCTGTGTCAAATTACACTGAAATCAGTTAACAGGTTCAAAAGTTATTAGAAATTCAGGGACAGACATGGTAGACAGGCCTATTATGATGAGACAGAACAAGTATGAAAGTCTTCTTAAAGAAATACAAATTTAAAAGATAAGAAGCATTTATTCATTTATTAAAATTCCTGAATAATGTTCTATTTTGATTTAAGATTCATAAATCAGTAAATTTTCCTTATCAATATCAAATAATTATCCTTGATGCTGTAATCCAAAAATAGTCTTATAACACTAGTCATAGCTAGAAGTAGTTATGATTTTGAGAAATGTCTATTACTGGGATAAGTACATAGTGATATGTCATACTCTGTACAGAAAAGTATTTAATTAGAATACATTTTGAGGTTAGATAGGATGTCTCTAATGTCTTCTAAAAACTTAATGAAATTTAGTGCCAGGATCCAATACTTTTAAACTTTCACTTTGACTTTACATGGCTAAATGTCACAACCAATTCCTAGACAGGTGTGGGAAAAAATGTTAATTTTCAGTTAGTCTTAAAAGGAAAAGAAAATGCTGGAAAATTTAAACAATTGTGACCATTTATTATGTTTATTGCCAGCTACAGAGATATGTACTATCTTACTGATGTCAAAACAAAAAAAACCTCTGATAATTTTAGCATAAGTAATAAAGAAACATTTTTTGTGGATCACTCTTGGATTTATTAGCCTTTGTTTGCCTTGAAAAAGAGCCAGACTGCATCACCCACGTTATCACCAGATAGTTACATAGCTTTTAGTTACCATGGAACACTTCCTAAAGCATTCAGGAGCCATGCAAATATTTAACTATCAACATGAAGGAGAAAAGAATGATTGTCCTAAGCATGTCTTATACAGCCAATCTGTCCTAAAGTCTTCAGAACTGAGCTTTGAAGACTTATGCAAGTTTAATGTATCCGAACCTCAGCTGTTAGATGGTTTGCTCATGTTCACACAGAGAAATTGTTGGCAGATCTGGGAAGTAAATTCAGATTTTCTAAGTGCAAATGAATTCCTTCAATCACACTAACACTCTGGTGATAGACATTAAGGAATAGAGACCAAAAAAAAGGAGTATGTAATGTAAGGTAGGAAAAGGAGTTTGCAGAGAACTACTCTTTCTCTCTTACATTGCCCATATCTATTCAGATGCTGGTCAACATTCTCTCTTAATTTAACTGGTGAAAGAAGCATATCTAGAAAAAAAACAGAAAGCTTTAAAGGTAGTGGAGACGTCTCATCTTCTGTCTTATAGAAGAGCAACAACTACCTTCCCACATTAGGGATTTCTTCAGTGTCTGAACAGGCATCTGAAAGGGTAAGAAATTCAACAGCAATTTAAGCTATGATATTTTTTTCAGGCAGTCCAAGACACTTTTAAGACTCTTTTCAACTTCTGTTCATTTCCTCTTCACTTAGAGTTAAGGTAGGAACTGCCTTGTGATCACTTCATATCTTTACATAATGAAAATTCTTTATATCATGAAAGTAGATTTTTGTTATCTTTCTTCAGTTATCACATACTTTAAAAACAAAACAAAACAAAACAAAACAAAACTGAAGTCTTTTGTTCCTTTTAGATGAAGCATTAAAAATTTAGCTCTATTTTTTCTCTTAATGCTGTATTGGAATGTGGTCTTTCTAATGATAATAATCTTGGTGAAGGAGCAGCAAGAGCTGACATCCCTGTGTCTTACATTTTCCTCCATTTTTGTTTGGTTTTGTCAAGATAACAGCTTTCTGAAAATCCACAGTTTCCTGCCAAATGTATTTTTCTGCCCAGTTCTCTATTAGAGTGATTTTCAGGTAAAATGTTGAGAAAAACAGATAAAGAGAAGCACCAGGACAATTAAATATATTCACATCAATTATTAAAGCTTTATAAAACAGGCAATCTAAAGTCTTTTTAGTCTTCTGAAGACAAAACAAATGGTGGGAACTTTTGTTTGTTTGTTTCTCATTTGACATAATTTAGAGATTTTTTTTATGTTTACAATAGGACTGGTTTTCTGTCATTAGATTGTACTCAAGGCTCCTTCTAGTGCTAATGCTATACTGAATATAATGAGATGTCAAATATATGATCTTTACAATACAACCATCTAAGGTAGTATTCTGCTGACTTAATTTTATTCTGTTAGAAATTAGACACATAATCTAACCTAGTCATCTGGGCTCTCTCAGGAGGCAATAGAAAAAAAAATGACATTTATAGAGGGCAATTTATCCCACTTGTCTTAGGTATTTGCCTTAGGATGAACTGAATCACCTTTGAAGACACCACCACATTAGTTTTGCTTTGATCAAATAATGAATCCCATTGTTAAAAAGCATTCTCTGGGTTTCTTTCTTCCAAGACACAATATTTCTGTAAGATCATTATTTCATTGCATATTACTGCAGTAGCCAAAGAAGATCTGGTAAAGAGAGTGGAAAACACAGTGAAATGCCTTCCCAGTAATTTCTCAGGCTTAAACTTATTAAGCTGGGAGTACTTTTTATGAGCTCTCTGTTTTAGTCAATCATGCAGGTAACATTTCTAAACACTGCAAATTTTGCAGTCAAGTTTCGTATTTCAGTTTTTTAAGAAACGGCCCAAAGGTCGTGATCAAGACTGGATTCATTACACAGAGATCTGTCTAGTTTGCCCAAGACTTTGCAAGTGATCAGGTGTGTTTAAGATGAGCCAGTATGTGCTGTGTAGTCAGTGATGCACAAGGGTGTGACAGGATAGTTACCTTTCCAGCTACCCTGAGTTATCTAATACAGATTATCCCCTTTCCACAGGGTGACTTGAGGACAGCCCACACTGCTACCTTCACTACAGGACACATAGCTCAAACTCGAGCATCTGGATTCGTAACAAGAAGTGGAACCCACTCTGCCTTTGCCACCACTATTCATTGAGAACTGCCTATGTTTCTCCAGTAATATAATTTCCTTATCAAACTATTATAGCCCAGTTAATGAGATGAGTCAAATGTCTGCAGCAGACACCATGGAAAAACTGAGGACAAAAGATGAGTACTATAGTAATAAGAGAAGATGATACAAATGATAAAGGTGGTTGTTTCATTTTTTCACAAAATATGATGGGAAACTGTAAAAACTCCCCAAAGTTTCTTCACTGCTGTTATACAATTCCTGTCTTTGGAGGTCATGCTAGAGAACTGTCTACTTGGCAATTTGACTGGTTTTATGTATTCCATATATTAGTCAATAAATCAGGTGTGGGATTTCTTATTGAATAATTTTGTAATGATCTTTGGAAACATTACCCCTTGGGTAATGGCAGTAGCTTATGACAACTATTCATATTAAAGACAACTGTTTAATTAAAAAGAAAATTCTAGTGTTTTTCTTTAAGGAGGATGCCTGGCAACCACAAGTTTCTGAATATTAACATAAGACACTCACTGTTTAATATAATACATCAACAATAATGAAAGTACACCCTGTAATTGAAGAAACGAGCCACTGGCAGAGTGAGAATTAGCCTGTATGAATAACAAGCAGCAGCGAAATGAGAAACATACATCTTACTGCTTTTACTGAATTGAATAGTCAAACACTGCTACTTGGAGTGTTTGTACAATTCCTTTTAAAGATTAGCTAGCAATATTTAACTCTGAGTCTTTAAATTTTGCACAGTTTTCTTGGTGCCACAGTATTATTTTATAGTATAGAAATATGTGCTACATCTTCCATGATTTTCTTATATGAGTGTTCCCAGTTCCTGCAATTTATCTGGGCCTTCCCATCTTTAATATATTTTCTTAAACCTCAGCTCCTGGAGATAAGAAGCAAAAACAATTCTAATTTTTAGGTTAAAAAAAGTAAAAAAATAAAAAAGGGTACTCTGAGCTGAAAAAAGCATGCTATGAACACACATATAGCCTCAAGACCCAGGAGGAAAGTTTAAAAATAAGAAAATATGTTGGCATTTTTTAATTATTATATTGGATGTGTTCAGGATAGACTTAACTTGTGATTTTTGAGCGTGATTCTTTGAAGATTTACTGTAATAGCATGTTGTCTCTGTCTTTTTATAAAGAACAATATAGGACGCAAAAGAGAGAATTAGCATGTTCTTAAGTATTTGGTTCATGTACCGGAGCCCATCAATTAAGGCAGAGAAGCATAAGAAGAATAAGTAAGGCAGATATTTTGAGTATCAGTATTAAAACCGATGTAGATGAATTCATAGAACAACAGACAGGAAAGCACAGGACAACTATTATGATACATATGTAAATACATCAGACAAGTCCCAAGAGGTTGTAGTGATCTGCCTAGGAATACGTTATTTGTATTTTTTTTAATAATTATCCTCATCATCTTCATCTGATAGAATGACACATCAAGGACTCTGTAGCATATTTTAAGTGCTTTATTTTAATGCTTATTTTCCCTTTGTATTTACATAATGTTTTTTGAAGAGAACATTTCCTTCTACTATAGATAGGATTGTTCTATTGTCACCTTGCCAGCTGATGTAAAAATATTTCTAACAAATACTCAGAATTAGAAGCCGGAGAGGAACTGCTTGCAGACAGGTATAGTACAGCAGAAGAAAAAGCCTTCTGGACCTCAAGAAAAGATTATTTTACACAATGCTTATGCACAATACTTAAATGACTGGGAATTCTGCCATCTTATCCACTGGCTGCAGAAGACAATGTAACAATAAAAAGAAACACTAAGAAGTTTGTTAAGGAGAAAGTGAATGATAAGTCCCTCCCATGGGTTCTGCTTCCATGATTAGCGATGGATAAGATCATGAACTAATCTCTTATTTTGACCTGTGTTGGATTCATTTAGGAACAATTTGGTTGCACAAAATGGTCTTGCACTGATTTAAACCTATGTAAGATGAGAACAGCTCTTGTCAGATCATTGAATCAGCTTGGACCCACTCACCCGCACAGCTGGCAGTTCTCTCCACCAAAAGGAAGTGCTACATCAGTGCTCTATGTGGTTTGCTTGTCTGAGCCATGGTTATGCCCCATTACAACACTGATATCCACTGCTATGCCCTGTTACATCTTTTCTGCACACTAGTAGAGTATTTTCTGAGCTCTCATGGGCACTCTCCCATGCTGCTCTGCAGGGTACTCTTCCATGGGATCCACATAGCCTTAGGCAAAGAGAAAAGTTTAGGCAAATGGCAGCAAATGCTTTCACATACATTTTCCTGTCTCAGTTTCCTCATAATTTTTTCTTAGTATATCCTACAAGTTGATTGAGAGCTTTCTCCTACAGTCTCCAAAAGGCTTGGAGAGGAGTGGCTGGAAAGCTG
>NW_010174708.1:36827-55855 GCF_000695765.1 Mesitornis unicolor | reverse complement strand
CTATAAATATATATAATATTAAAGTTCATATTTAAAATAATACATTCAGTCTTTTAACTGCTGATGCAAATTTTAGTCATAAAGAACTTAAAATAAAACTTATAGCAAAAAATCAGTACAGACAAGCCATAAAACATGGAAAGGAATAGAGCTGTTAGCATTAACTTACAGAAAAAAGCCTTTAGTAAATTGCTTCAAATTGTTTTGACCTTTTTAAAAGAAAATTCTGATATAACTTTGAGGTTTACTACCAGAATCTCTCTTCTAGCCAGCCGTAATTATTGAAGAGTAGTTTATAATCTCGGAGAGCTGACACAGGTTTTATGTCTTTGTTCATCTGCTATGTTATGTTTGTAACTTGCATTGCAGTGAGTTTCCTTTCTTTTTTTTTGTCCTGAAGGATGAGAACTGAACATGTAGCAAAACCTTTTGAAGGATGATTCTCCAGTAATTCATGCCACACACTTGATTATTTTATTTCCTCAATCAAAAAATGTTTGGAAGTTTAAGTAACAGCTCACAATTATCTATATAATGGGGAGGTCAGCAGGTCATAATTTGTACAACTCACCTGAGAATTTTAGTGAGAATGCAATTTTATAGGTATTTCATGACCAGTTCTGAGCAGCAAAAAAGGAAATAGAAGTGGGTTTCAAACTTTGGATTATGCAGAAAAGGAAAAGAGAACTAATCTTAGAGCAAAGTGAAGCTATTGTTACAAATATATTTATATTAATACAAGTATTATAATTACATTGTACCAAATTGAAAAGGACCATCCTGCCTTGAAGCTGTTGGACCTGTATATGAAAGCAATTGTTGAATATGGGGCAGGCATTGATAGAGGTTTTCTACTAAAAACCAGCACCACCCTGGAGACAAGGTAGGGGAAAAACAACAAGCAAGGAAAAAAAAGCCAAAACAAAGCAAGCAAAGTAAAATGGAATAGACTACAAGTGATTTTACCAAGTTTTTAATTAATGAGAACACAAGAGATTGCTAAAATAAGTACATTACCTAATGGTGAATTAATATTATATGCTGAAACATCCCACAAGGGAAGAATTGGATATGCTAATATTGTATGAAAGAGATTGCCACTGGCAAATATTTCACTGTAGAGAGTTCTACATTAGTTATAAACTCAGAAAAAACTCAACTCTCTTAAAAGATATCATGAAATATTAATTCCTAGAAGTTACTAAAGCAAGATAAAAGCTCGATTATACACCTTTGCATCCTTTTGATGGTCTTTATTGACCATCGATCCAAAATTGTTTTTAGAAATGTAATGCATTATTGTATGAGTAATAGAACAGACATTTTGTGGTATAAAGTTACAATTCCTATGCAATAATACCTGAAACTGGCCTAAGCTTAATGGGACACTACTTAGAGCATCCTAAGGGGAGGATATTTGCCTTTAGATTTTGCATTCTTCCCCTTGGTTCAATAATACTGTCTGCCCTCTGGTAACATTCAGGCTACTCTGCAAAATGCGCCTATTATTTTTGTTAATGTGAAGGGACTGGATGGAAATGCGAGACAGTACTGGATCTGCACTTTGATATGGCATAGTACGGCACATCTTTTTTTTGTTGTTTTTGTAAAATATACATTGTTTATTTTTTTTCTTAACTCTGCAGCATCCCAAGGGTAACTGAATACCTTTTTACAAATAAAAAGGAGAGGAGGGAGCTTTCTAAGCTTTGCATTTAGGATATGGATAAACTGTTACCAAAGGAAACAGTATCCAAGTCTTCATGTTTTGGCCTATTACTCTGGTACTGAAGGAAACAGTCAACTTTTATATTTTTCCATTAAAAGCTATAAATCTGCCTGTATTTACTGAAATGTTTACTGACTTCATTAAACTCTGGTGAATGTGATTCAAATTTCATATTTATGAGGAAACCTGAAAATAATGGTTTCCTTGAAATGACGTGGGGGAAAACCAAAAAAAAACCCAAAACAAAATGCCTCCAATGCTAGAGAAGGTGACTGCAACAGAAAGACCCAGATTTCCAGGCTAAGTTAGTCTGTATGCCTTGGTGTGGATTATATGAATCCAACACAGATGGCAGATTCTGAATTTTACTAGTAAATTAACTAACCCTTGTTCAGTTCATAGGTTCATTGGATCTGATGAAAACATTTTTTGGTGATTGTTACCATTTCTGCTAAATGACTTGCTCATAATTTTCTCTGTCTGATCGTTTGCCAAATGAAAGATTGATTTCATACCCTTACTTTCCTTTGAATATGAACTAATTCATTAAATTATTTGTCAATGCTTTTGTCTTGACATACGCTGAAATCTGGTTAATGTTCAAGATGTGTAAAATGGCAGATACAGGGCTTCAGCTGCCACGGACTGGCACAAATCCACTTATTGCAATGAAGAGTTTGCAGAGTTTTCAGCAGAACACAGCTGGGCTTATAACTAGAGTTGACCTATTCCATCTGTGGGCTCCTTTCCAGTTGCCTTACATTCAAAATCAAGAGTGTTTCTGAACAGTTGCTCACTCTGGATATATCAAGTGTGAGAGTGAGAGGTTTCTCTTGTGTTTTGAGTGGAAATTTCTGACTAATGGTTTCAGCCTTGCTCTTGGTCACTTCATTTCATTTCTCTATTGCTGGCTCCCTGCTATTTAGCATACTCTCCTCCATGTTAGTATTTTTTTTGCGCTGCCGCTGGTGGTCTCATTCTCCTGGCTTCTTGTCATTCTCTTGAAGGTGGTGTCTGACAGTTCACTGCTGTTACTGAATTCTTCCAGCCATTCCGTCTTCCAGGTGATGGCCTGAGTGTTAGCAATCAGTATAATCTTCACAGAGACTTATTAAATAAGAAGAAAACCTGTTAGACAATGACTTCAAAGGTCTGACTCTTAGCAGTTTACTAAAGATTTTTCTTATTTATCTTTTAAATTCCTGATTAAATACACTTAAAATACCTTTCTAAATAAGTACACTTACGTGTAGAATGCAGTGGTCTGTATGTCTGGTTCTACACTCAGTAAAGCATGATGACGCAATGTAAATGTGGTCAGTGCAGAAAGTCTGGTGCTATTAAATGGTTTCCTAGAACTGGGTATAGAATAGGACTGGATGAAAAGTAAAGCAATGACAGAGAAAAGACTGATTCCTTCGGTCTGTAAGCAAGAGAGAATACAGTCCTAATGTCTCTGTTTTGTGAAATACATGCATACAAAGTAATCCTGAATTTAACAGTAATTGTCAGATACAACCGTGGCATTACCTGAGAAAGTACAGGGTAATTTCAGTTCTCTAATAGTGTTGTCTGTGCCAGCTGGGATTTTATTTCTCTTAGTGCTGCACTGTGGCAGGAAAATGTGAACCCAAATCTGTAGCATCTAAAGCTACCTCCAGGGACTCCTGTGCCAGACTGTCTGAAGCATTTCAGAAGT
This sequence comes from Mesitornis unicolor, assembly GCF_000695765.1. NCBI lineage: Eukaryota > Metazoa > Chordata > Aves > Mesitornithiformes > Mesitornithidae > Mesitornis > Mesitornis unicolor. The sequence goes on along the minus strand of NW_010174708.1, from coordinate 52,427 downwards.
ATCTTTTTTTTAATGCTGAAATGTTCATAGTCATTAACATAATTGGGACAAATGAAAGAGGGGAAAATGCTGAAATAACTGGATTAAATCTGCATAGAATTGCAAGATTTTGTGGGAAACAAAACAGAGCAATTGTAAGGCGTTTCAATAGTAACAAAGAAAAGTGAAGGTTACTGCAGTTCAGAGAAGATTAATGCCTTGGACATAGCTTGGGAGAAACAAAAAGGAAAGACAAGGGGAAGAAAGAAAGTAGTCTTGATTCTTATCTCATGCTACTCAGTCAGGCTCAAGTGCACTGTCCTAAGTAATCCTTGGCTGACTTGCCAGAATGACCACACTTTTGCTGGGGTCAGACTGGCCTGCAGCTGCCCTGAAGTCAAGAAAGATGACTGAGTCACTCCCTCTCTTTCTTTACCTTTGGCCTGTGCCAGCAAAGGTTTAATCAGACCCAAGGACCTGGTCCTTACTGAACGTGAATTAAATGTGTCTGTGTCACTCTGACATACAGTCGATAATCATTATCTATCCAATAAGCTATATCATAGGCTAAACCAGAAGTTAACTTCTACCATCGCTATATGCAATGAGGAACTTATTTAGCTGCATTATTTTTTCTTTAAATCAAAATATTGAAGACTTTTTCTGAATAAAATGATACTGAGAACCTTCCAGGAGCTGGATTCTCAGACACTGCTTAGCTAAAGTCCAAGTTGAGTCTCTGTGACCCTTTATAGCAGGATATAATCACAAAAATCTGCAGGCAAGTTGGAATCTGAATTTGAAATTCACTTCCCACTAGCTCACCAGCTGTGCATGGTTCATTTAAACTGATCATGGAACAAATCTCAATATAAGATCTGTGTCTTTTCTCCTGCCTTGCCTATACTTCTGCTTCTTATAGTCTGATACAAGTGTAACTGCTCTGCTGTGTTATCAAATCCTGAGCTATATGCATCACTAAGCATGGAAAGGTGATTAATGTTGGACCTATTGTTTTGAAGGAGTGAAGACTAGCTATGTTGGGGGAAATGAGAGAACCCAATTACAAACATGCCTACAGAATATCAGGAGTCTTAGTCAGTGCATTGGTACAATTATCTACCTTAAATGGTAAAAGCTGTGCAAAGATGGGATTTGCATTGAATCGGATCACAGGTGGCAGTATTTTTCTGAGCTGCATGTTGCTGGCACAAATATCCTAGAATCTGGCGAATAAAAGGCTGAAAAAATTTAGTATTTATAAGACATCTGTAAGGATATTGACTACAGAGGGATTATCCTAGTTGTAGATTAGTATGGGGAGTGAATTGGGACCATGTGTTCCCTCACATTTCTGCAGCAATGTCTCTCACCTTTTAGTCCTGTGTAGATGCATAACACCACTAGCATAACTAGTCTTTCTGCAGATGCAGCACAGGCTTGCAGCTAAAATGTGTCTTTGTTTTCTGCCTGCACAGCAGCCTCTCAGTCAGGTGTGCAGCTCATCATATTTGTATTCGTGCTATGGGAGGTAAGCACAAAAAAATGCTAGAGTAAATTGTTCACGTGTCGCCTGTGCCCATAAAATGATGGTCACCCTTTGAAAATAAACTTATGGAAAGCAGGCTATGTATAGAAAGCCATTTCTTTGATGGATGTTAGCTGCAGGGGGAGGATAAAACAGGGCCTTACCTATGACTGCATAGGGTAATCATTCCTGTAAGTGAAACTTACTACCTTAATCGCACAAAGACTTGAACACTGTGAAGGCAAAATCAAAATGCTAGCAGACAAGTTGTCCTCCAGTTTATTAGGGTTCCTTCCCAGGAGGGCTACATTCAATTATATTTTTCAGTGGTTTGCCAAAAGAGCTTCACAGTTAAGCCAGCTGAGTTTGCATTCAGATTTTCTACTTTAAGTTACAAATGTCTTGCTTTTCAAAGCTTTCCAGCTGACCTGAAGTGGCATGCCAACAGTACTACAGCTAATTGAATATATATCTCATTTCTCATTTTTGCAGCTTTATGGTCCATTTCCTCATTAAAAAAGGTGAGTGTTTGCACAGGAGCAGAGAGAAGAATTAAGCAGCAGGAAAATCTCTATGACAAGACGTTGTCTCTTTTGTTTTTGAGTTTGGCAGCTGGGTACTTTTGTTAACTCATATTTATCTTGCGCTAACATAATAATTGGGAAATGACTGCTTCAGTAGAAGTATCCTGCAGTTAAATGCAAGAAGCTCTATTTGCCTCAAGGCTGTGCTCTATTCTGTGTTTATAGTGCCATTTATATATATAACCCTACAAAATCTGAAGAGAGATCTGTAATGATCTTCAGTAAAGTACAGCTCTGCAAGGACTAAGGAGGGTAAACAACTTCTGATAATCCATGATATAAAGGGACTGTTTATACGAATTAATCAGCGCACATGCCTTAGTTTCTGGTGTTCAGTGCTGTTTGAGTTCTCAATGAGGGGTACCATTTCGCATTACGCCGTTTCTTTCCACTAAAGAAAATGATCGCCTACAGACATTTAGGAAGTGAACCTGGGAGGTTTTCTTGTGTATCACAGAAAGGCACCAAATATTAGCATTATGCTCAATGTTCCTTTGCAATTCATAATCCCTTGAGCCATCCTGCTTGTACAAACAGCTGTAGCAAAAGTGTACATAAGGCCAGGTATACATTGGGTTTGCGCAGAGGTACTGTGTAGGCCTGAACGTTAAATAAGCTTATTGAGGTAGAACAACATAGCTGTTCAATAAAGTTTATTGAAGTAGAAAATAAACAAAGTCTCAGCATTTTTTTAAAATTAGCCTGAATGTAAGCTAATTCCTGTACAAAATGTGCAATATTGGCTCCAAGCTCTTATTTCCCAGTTCTCATAGATCTCATACAGTCCAAGTGTCTTTTTTAGGGTTTTCTTCCTGAAAAGTAAAACTTATTTAACAAAAAGGGGAGGGAAAAAAATAAGTATTATTGCTGTAATACTAAATGCTGTGTATTAGGAACTTAACTTTCTGTTGCACTGGGTTATATAAACGACCAAAAAAAGTCAGTGTCACCTTTATTGAATGGTTTTACTGTATTTGCCAGGGGAAATGCTTTGATCCATGAGGAACTTGTTTTCTGACTGTGTCTCTCTGACTCATTATTGATGCAGTATGTAGATATTTGGAGATACTGAATGAATAGAAGCACGATCAAAGAGGATGGAATAAGCTAAGACTGTCCTAAGTAGGAGACTAGATCTTTGAAGAGACCAAGAGTGCTAAAAGGAGTGTGTGATGTATTCAAAAGAGCAGGTGTGCCCAGTGTCTTTAAGAGGAGAGGAAAGAGATAGTGAAAATGCTAGTTTTGATTCTGCTACTGCCTTGCACTTCTGGTCATTGAAGCAGCTGAACAAAATAGCCTGGCAGCATTCCCTGTCACAGTACCCTAGACCAACTAGATGTTTCTGCCTTTGACAAAAAGCCCCTCAGCCAAAGGCTCTGAGCTCCTCCAGTTTGACAGCTTTGGCTCTTCCTTGCCTCAAAGCAGCTGTGACAGAGAAGCTGGATAGGACTGCCCAAAAGCAGGGTCATTCTTCTGCCTCATTGCACCAAGAAGCAGGGTCAGTGGTGTCTGGGGTGCCCTTCTGAGTGTCAGCACATAAAGTCCCAGAAGGAAGCTGGGACTACAAGCCCCACCTCCAGGAGCAGCTCTGTACTGCTCTAATGCTGCTCTTCCAAGGAGCATCTTGTGGAGACTGAGCATATTACTGCTCATAGGTGACTGTTCAGGTAAGCAGAGGGTAGCATACTAGTGTGAAGTTAAGAGTTTTCATTTTCTAGCCCTTTTTTAATGATTTGTTTTGTTCATCAACACCAGTGGTGGCATCAATGATTACATTGACACAATTTTATATTAACTGCAGCTGCAATGACAGCAAAAGATCACAAGACATTTTCTTTTGAGTCCTCTCAGCCCTTCAAGAGTTTGGAAAGAGTAGAAATCAGAGTTAGCTGAACTGCTTTTTTGGCCCTGCAGGAGTGATGATTGTTAAGCTCACTCTTCCTCAGTGTATGTTTAAAACTAGATAAATGCTTGGATCCTGGAAAACAATTTCAACATCACATTTTTAGGCAGTTCAAATGCTGAGTCTTCATGACTAAACAGCATAGTTTGAGGGATATGCTGTTTCATTTGTTCATTTTCTTGCAGTTGCAGACACACTACTTTAAGTTACTCCATCAGTAAACATCCACTATCCAAGGGGCAGATTTTTAGACTGAGATATGCACATTTGATGAGACATGTTGAGTGAAGACCAGTATGTGCTGTTCTGGATATATGACAGAGTATGTATCGAAGCCTATCTGCCAGCTACAGAAGAAAAGATCCTTATAACTACTGCGGTGCTATTGCCAAAGGAGATAAAATGGTCATGTTAGATTCCAAGTCACTTCTGGGCAGGCTCCGATGACTCTTGGCATCTATTTCAGACTTTGCCCTGTCTGAAGCAGTAAACGTGGTGGGACTTTCTGGGAATCAGCTGGACTTTGGAAATATCTGTGTTATTACTTAAGTATTTGCTCTACAAGCAAGCTTTGTGTCCACAGCTGGGAGGTGTTTCTGTCAGTTCACACAGATGACTTGCAGATTCTACTTTTCTTCCCCCACTTCACTCCTTGCAACATGTAAAACTCTGCAAGGTAGAGGTTGTACTCTAGGCCCAAGAACTAGATTTTTCACATTTGATGCCTTTACAGGTCTTTTCTAAAAACAAAGAGGTGTTTTGCTGGAAACCTGTGGACTTCTCTCTTATCCAGTGTTCAGGAAATATTTGCACCTGTAGCGATAGAAAAAAATGCTCCCTCTTGAAGGAAAACTCAGGTTGTCTAGTCAGGCTTTTGGGACCTGAGCCTCTTTCTAGCATTTAGTAAGTGGTTTTTGATTTTTGAACAACCGAAAAATCTGCCTATGGATTGCCGTTATGGAGCTAGTAGGAGAAATATCCTTTAAAAAAAAAATCCTTTGCCTTTGCCCTAGTATTTCTACAGTAATGGAAACATCAGATAAGACTGAAGTGTTGGTGTAGTTAAGACTGGGTTAGGAATCAGAAGCCTGGGAGGTTATGACAGCTGAACCGATCTTCTCGACAATTATAATTTTCCCAGTGTTGCCCTGCTGAGTGCTAACAACCTCTACAAAGCACGTAATATTTAGGATGCTCAGCAAAACAGTACTGCTAATCTGGAGAGAGGATATTCCCATGGCAGGGCCAGGATGGGTGGTGCACAAGTGCCCAGGATAAGCGATTCATGTGTCAAAGTAAGCATGGGAGGAGCACACAGGTGTGGAAACTTCAAAGGTTGACAGTGAAATTTTGTTGGAGACTATTTTTAATAGGTATTTCTATCAATAGATAGATTATTGTTAATAATAAGTGCTAGCAATAGATCATCAAGAGTTGTTTTATCAATTGCCTCTGATACCAGCACGGATTTTTTTCCATGCCCAGATACAGGGTTTCTTAGGTCTGCATGTATGATGACACTCTCTAAAGCACTGGGCTTTAGTTCTATGTCCAGGTATAACATTCTTATGTGTTCTGGCATACTGTGACAGATACTATAAGCATACTATATGTTAAGCAATCCAATGTTTTGGAGAAAGCAAGCCTGTTACAATGGAATGGGATAGGAGATGACATTGATTTACACATATGAATAGTGCAGTATGTGTAGTATTTGATTATATGTGAGTAACTCGCTTGTGACCAGAACACTGCAAGCTTAGTTAACATAAATTACTTGTCTGATTTGTACCCAAGATCTGTCTGTAATATCAAACTCAATCCAAAAGGAAAAAAAGAACTATTTTTTTAATGTTGCCTTATTTTGCTCACTTTTCATCATTTTCAATATATTTAAAATCTGCTTATCATGATACTTTTCAACAGTCCAGGAACTGAATGGGAGACATCAAATTAGACACTCAAGATAGGGATCAGGAAAAAAATAATCACTGTAGTCTTTGTCCATCAAAATATTTTGGTTATGGGTAATTAGTGCAATGTAAAATATAATCTGTACAGTCAAATGTACCCAAGAGGCAACTTCTGTCCTTGCTTTTGGTATATTGTGCCAAGAGTTTTGTTTCCCTATCCTTTAAGGGCATATATTTCATACATACATTTCATACAATAGGTTCTAGGACTATCTGTAGGGTATTTGAGGCATTCTGCCTTCCATATAGAGAAGTTTGGCTGTCCTAAGTGGTGAACAGGGATAGCCGTGCTGGAAACCTGAGCCTGAGGAGTCTGTAGTGCAGACATGAGAAGGGACATGTCTGATGCCAGCGAGAGGGCATCACATGATGACCCAGAAAAGAAGAGATGAGAAAGTCCCCTGCAGGTGATAGAATAGTTTTTACCTTGGCAAGCCAGGCAGCTCGTCAAGGCACAGTGTGTGTTCTCATTCAGCTGGAGGCAAGAGCTGCTGGGAGAAGTTATTTTATGTTCTAATGCAATGGGTATCTCTGGAAAAAAAATGAACAAGTTTTTGGGATCAGTGTCTCTTCATCAGATATGACGAGAAGTATCCAAGCTAAGCACACCTGAAAATCTTGTTCTCAAGGGCTACATGAGGGTTTGCTCTAAAAATTGTGTAATCACTCGAACACCTTGAAACTGGTTATGCGTTGATGATATAGAGCAAAATGATTCAACCTCAAGGAATTTTCACTAGAGTTATTTCACCATCACCTTATCTTCCCCTCTTATTCGCTGAGAAACTCAAGACACTAAGCATAGTTCAAAGCAAAAAGATTTGATTATCTATGATATGCAGAGGCTTTGGACAATGCCTAGACTGGAAGCTCTTCAAAGCACTCAGTTTAATGCTTACCCAGATGGCATGGGCCACTTACAGCTCCTTAAAAAAATGAGAATTGTATTTGAAAAACATACTCTGTGGATTAGCCACAAGCTTGAAGTTAAAGCACAGGGAAAGAACAACTACATGAAAAAGAGAGGGGCTCGTATTCAGAGGATGATGGGGCATAACTGGAAAGGAGGAGGACAAACCAGTCTTTTCTTTAATATAGTGTAAGTTGCAATAGTCACTGTAATACTTTCATGATCTGTAGATATTAGATGAGATATAATTTCTTTACTCCATCTGGTACTGTCGAACGGCAGACATTTCAATGACCTTGATCCCATTGTATTTTAGCAAGATGTATGAGCGCTGGGAGAAGTATTTAGCATCCTTTAATGTCACCTAGGTAAAGCGACTTTCCCATGTACATCAGGAATATTACATTAAGAAAAAAAGTGCACAGAGAGCTGTAACTTTCCTGAGTTATGCTGATGGTCTCCTAACTCAGGCATGCTCAGCCTCTGCACACGAGCTGTCTATAGGCAAACTTTCTACTGAATGAACGTTGCTCATCAGAAATTATAAATCCCTTGCTTGCATGATTTCATGGTGTCATATGGTGTCATCTAACATTATACCTTCACCAGACAATTCTGACCATATTATTCCTAAGTCTGAGATCATGGGGAGAAGAGCTGTATACACTGCTTCTAACAGAAGAAACAGTGCTGTCCCTTTAAAAGGCACTTTAGAGGTTTTAGGGTAATGTCCACCTGATTTCTCTGAGCCTACATGCATACATTACATGGTGAGGTGTTCTTTCTTTCCATCCAGTGCTTCCCAGAGGAGTGTAAAATACCTACTGACACTTGTACAACGACAGTGGCTCTCAAATTTTCTCCAGCAAATCAGACCGTTGGTCACAAAGCCAATTTCTACCTGAATGGAGCCAAAGCGCATGCGAATGCTCCCCAGTGCTTATCACTGTGGGACAGGGGTTTCAGTGCTGCTGACAGGTACCTTACCACTATGTTGCCTGCCTTTGAGATCCTGGAGTATTTTGCATCTTACTTCTACTTCTACTTTTTCTGGTCTGAAGAAGTAAGGGTTTTAGTGAACAGATATACTGAAGTAGCACAAGCTGCTGGCAACCCTTCTTTTCTCTTTGAACCACTTGAGTATTCAGAAAGCAGGAGGAAGTAGTTTCCTGTGTATGTTCTTGTTTATGTGTAATGCAGAAAGGCTGCTAATTTGTTTGGACCATTTCAGTTTATTTCTTAATTTCTTGGATTCAGACAGGGATATTTTTTCCTATGAGGGCACTAAGGGTGGACATGTGACTTAGGCTGGCACATCCTTTCATACTTTTTTCACAGGGAAGAAAAAAATTCTGAAGTATTGTAGCCGTGGAAAGAACATCACTTCTTGTCTGCATCTGATCTCTTCTGGTAGTCCCTTTCTGGTAGTACCAGGGAAGAAGACGCAATTTATTTCATACCCACACCCCCAGCCTCTCATCAATTTTTTCTATCTCTTAAAGCGGTAAATCTTCATCACTCACTCTGCAGTCAAGTTAAGGTCAATTACAATCTGGCTATTCATGTCTGTGCAGCCCTTTGAAAATATGAAGTGCTGTAAGTGCTGAGTGATTTCACAGTCCTTTTTATGAACATAAGCTTTTCTGCTGATTTATAAACATCACGTTTCCGTTGCTCATAGTGAATGAAATACAACATTTTGCAGCAGCAGTCTGTGAAAAAAGAGACATATGTTACCACAAAAATATTAATGCTTGAAAATAAGTAGTAAATTTATAGCATAGGGTAAAACTATGTGCTTTTGTGGTTTTTTTGACATTTTATTATGTGTCTTCCCCTGAAATAATTGAAATTCCATTCTGGATTGAACCTGAGAAAACAGCACTTGTAAAACTTATTCTATTTTGTGTATGAAATTTGTTGAAAAAAGATTACTTTGTTCACCTTACTCCTGATTTTTTTGTTCCTCAGCCAACCTTGATCATCATATGTCTTTACAGAATCATGCTATGATAATCTTATTTATGGACAGACTTCTACCTCCAGGATGACAACAGGGACTACAAGTCCAGCCTAATTACCTGTCCTGTCCAGTTTAACCTCAGTCTATTAACTTGGACTCACTCATCTTCCTATTTCCCCTGGACCCTCACCTCTGTTGTAATTGTTTGAAATGCTGGAAGGCTGCTGTGTCATTTTCAAACAGGAGAGTTAAGGTATAATCTGAAAAACTTATCACCTTCCCTCATTTCCTACCTGTGGGGAATTCAGTTGAAATTGGATCTGGATCTAAGCCAGATATGTTTTTATTTTTACCCAACTACAAGGCTCTTCAAAAATAAAAACACTCATCTTTAGTTCCCAGTAAATAAACTTAGCATGGCAGGCCTGCTTAATGTATGTCAGAACACAGCTAAGAATTAGAAAGGCTTTGAGTATTAAATCAATAATGGCTTTTTCCTAGCCAGTAATCATAAGACAGGATGAAACATTAAGTATCTCTTTCAGGGCCAGATAGGATTCATTCTGCACATCATCCATTTTTTACCTCACATAAAAAAATATCATTGCACTAGACAGACACAGAATGCTTACAGGCACTCCAGCCCACAAAAATTAAATCACAATAGCATATCTAGTAATTCTGAACTTATTTGAACAGTTAGGACAAAAATGAGGCAGGCACAGAGACAAATCTATATGTGTGGTAGTGGACATAGAGGGGTGGAATCACATTATTGATGAATCCACAAAAACCCTGCTAAGTTATGAGTCTGTTTTTGGAGAAAACTGCTTTAAAGAAATAGAATCTTGCTCCCAACTCTAAACTTTTCATCTTTGAAAAATTTTACTTTGCTTTAAAGAGTCTTAACAGGCTGGTAACTAGAACAGTCTAGAATCATTTTAGGTTTCTGTATACTTTTTTCATAATTCTCCTTGGATTGCTGGAGATCCAAAATTAAACAAATTTGGAAACTAAGTATCAGGTAAATACAAAGCAAATGCTAGGTAAAGGCTTCTTCAGTAACATTTATAAGCCACCTTTATTCAGTTTGACTTTTGATTATTACAAACCCTGACAGATTTTATGATATGAAACTGGCTTGATATTTTTGTTTGCTGAAGTTGAGCACATGTAATTTGAGGACAGTCTTGTCAGCATTTATTTTTTACAGGGAAAGCCACTTGTAAATCTCAGTGGCCATTTGTAGACCAAGGTATCCACCTTGTCATACCATCTATGCTTACACCAAAACCTTGAATGTAAGTCTGAGATATCTGAGCTAACATTATACAAATAAAGTTGGATAGGTGAATCTACCTAAACAGCAAGGGGCTCAGTGTGGGTTGGTTGCCTATTCAGAAGCAGGATAAATGAAACCAGTCTGTTGTTTGTGCTTCTTCCAAGATCCACGTGAGATGTTAATGAGCTGTTTGAGGCATCTCTGCACACTCACCAGATGTAGTGCAAAAGCAGTCACATTAATGACACTCTTAAAACTGCAGCTTAGAAGGCAGGCTAGCTTGAAAATGATCAGCAAAACTGCAAAGGGTCTTTGTTTCTCAGTTTTTTCACCTGTACACAATCAGTAATGCATAACCATTATGTAAAGTAGTGCCAGACTCATGCATGTATGAAATAAGTATTGAAGACTTTCATGAACCTTCATGAAGTTAAAGATGTGTATAGTGGAGCTTTACAATTCAGAAACCCCATTCTCTATCATGACATTTTTCTCACTTTTAATTACTGGCATTTTTAGTAAGAGTGAACTAAGAACAGTAATAGGTCCATGTGTTGGTATAGAACTTTTTTCAACATTCTCAATACTGCAGCAAGCCATAATTCATTCCCAGCATATGCTAAACCCATTCAAATTAACATGAATATGTTTGGATATGCAGAATTTAAGGATAGAGCCAAGCAAACATCCAGATGCAATGTGAAACACAGCCTCTTCAAGCAGGAAAACTGAATCAAATATGGTGAATCTACACGACAAAGAATTTAGTGTCCCAGAGGTGCCTGAATTTGTGTTTCCACTGACCAAAATAGGGAGGGAATAGAATAAAAGGAGATTTGACATGTGCTTCACTTGCTGTTAATTGTTACTCCAACAAGTTGGGAGAATGAAAAACATCTAAAGCAAGTGCTCAGTTCTACTAGTGGAATATGTGCTTGTGTCTGCCTTCATCCAATTGCTTGGAAGACATCCTAGGAGAAAATCCCAAGTTGATATCACGGGTCTGAGCTCAGACGGCTCTGGTTTTGGAACTCTGATTTCAATTTCTTTTCTTAAATGTTTAATCCTTTATATGATAGGAAAAAAGAAAATTATTTTTTTTTCCTTGGAGTCCAGGATAAAGAATCACCTAAAATGTTAAGTGATGCATTCTGAATGGTCTGTTCAATTACAGACAACGTACCTACTTCACAAAGTGTCTGTTACCCAAAGCGTACTGCAGGGCTCTCAAGTTTTTGGGTGCAACTGGGGAGTGGAATATTTCCGGCCATTGCTAGCCTGCCTCTTTGAAAAACAGAGCTTATAACTCTGAAAACCATGATACCTGTTTGATAATCTTTTCTCAGCCAACAGCCCCATGAGATAAAGAGAACTGCTTCCAAACAAGGTGGGCAAGATCAGAAAGACTTGTTACCCAAACAGGCATTTTCTCATCTCTGAACCACTACCGGTCTTGCCTTTCTGTCCCTACTGCAATCCACTGACCAAGCTGGAGTCCAGTGCAAAAGGCCGATATCTGATTTCCTGACCCCAGCTGTGCCATGGGTCAAGCTCCCCAGCCTTAATACCACTGTCACCTGATAATAGGACTGTTATCTATTCCAGTGGCTGCTGTTGTAAATTGTCTTCAAAGTGACAACATAGTGTAATTATAATTTGGTGTCTAGACAAGAAAGTGCCAAGTATCATGAAACATAGGTGTAAATACACTAAAGTTTGGATATTCATGTTCACAGACCATAGAGGAGCTGAATTATGGAATCTAATAGGCTTTCTACTCCAGTTCCAACTCAAATACTACTTATTTAAAATACATAAAAAATAGACCATATTAAATCTACAGAAAACAGTATTTTGTCCTGTATCAGTATGTAACTTTTTTGACCTGTTCCTTTCTTCACTGAAGTACATGGAGTTTTGCCATTAATTTCAGTGGCAGCTAGATCAAGCCCTTTGAGGTGAAATTTGTCATTACATGCAAACCCTGCCACAAAGGGTAAGTGCACTTTGATCCTTTGATTGTTGAAAATCTATACTTTATTTGATGATTGTCTTCTAACAAAATCACTCTTCCAAGACCTTGCTGTGATGCATGTACATTTCTAATGTTATTTAGAACCTCAAAGGGCAGGTAAATTGGCTGTATTTTTTCTAAAACCACTTCCATTTCAATCTGAAACCTAACTGCATTTTGCAATGTAGCAGACAGTATAAGCTGACGTGATAAAGATAAGCTTTGTAACAGAACAAATTTTTACTCTACATAGAATACAGTAAGAGGAGGGGGGGAAGGAACCCAAAATGAATGTGTATGAATCTTTCTGAAAAGACAGCTTTTACTGTCTCTCTGGCACTTTCAGCATTTAAAAGAATATAATACTAACATTATTCTCTTTTAGCAATTTCTTTCAAATAGATTTTTGATCTTTGGAAAAAGGAGAGATGCAACCTTTTTTAAAACAGTCAGTATAATTACAAACTTGGTTTGTACTAAAATTCATAAAAGGTTTTCACCTTTAGATTTTTGTTTGCAGAATGTAATTTGTGTACAGCAGAAGTTGGGGGTACTTTGTAAAAATTTAACATAGACAAAAATATATGCACAGATGTTGCTCATTCTATCAATGTGTTTGTTCTTTATTTGTTATCTGGGAACATCTATGATATTATCTCAATGTGAAATAGCAAATGTAAACATAACCACCAAGCCAATGGCCTTTCATTTTGTGCTCTTCTTCTTCAAACAGAAGTTCTAGCAATTATCAACTATATCATGTGCTCATACTATTAATCATACTGACTTCTGTTTATTTTGAAGCTCCATTTTAAAAATACCGTTTTGTTATAACCCATTCCCCTCTCCATTTCAGTAACAGTTATCAGTACTGCCAAATGATAACGCTCAACCGGCAATTTAGTCACTCACTTTCCTCTTTTCCCCTTTGTGTAATTTATTCACAAACACCCACAAGGGAATAAGTGCATTTATTTTTTTCTAATTGCTCATAAAGGTCTGACAAACAATCTTCATCTGATAGTCATTCATGAACTCTTAACCACCTCTGTGTTTAAGAACAGAACAAAAAACAAAACCCAGAACTGTCCACTGCCTGTCTTTTCTATCACAGTGTGGGACAGCTGAAAAGGGAAGGTGGAGTTATATGTTATATGAGTTATATGAATTAAGATGTTATTTCAGTACCAAAATAACTCTGAGATCACTGTATGGGAAGAATGAAATATCCTTTGCTATGGGTATACCAAAGTGGTTTCTGACTATCCCTACCCCTAGCCAGTACTCCTCTGTGCCTTCCTGGTGATGCTGGGCTGAGACCTCACACCCACTGTCCATCTCCACTATAGAAAAAAGATGCAGACAACTTGGAAGGAGTCCAGAGAAGGGTCACGAGGATGATCAGAGGCCTGGAAGACCTGCTTTATGAAGAAAGACTGAGAAAATTGTACCTGTTTAGCCTTGGGAAGGGAAGGCTTAGTGGGGACCTTATCACCATGTATCAGTTCATAAAGGATGGCTACCAAGAAAATGGAGACTGCCTTTTCACAAGGAGTCACATGGAAAAGATGAGGGGTAATGAACACAAGTTGCTTCTGGAGAGATTCTGACTGAACTCCAGAAGAAATTTTTTACCATGAGATCAATCAGACTTTGGAATCATCTCCCAGGGGAAGTGGTAAATTCCCCTACACTGGTCAGTTTTAAGAGTCAGGTTGACAGTGTGCTGACTCAACTCATTTAAACTATACTTTTACCTTGAGAGGTTGGACTGGATGATCCTTGTGGTCCCTTGCAACCTGGTATTCTATGATTCTATGATTCTATGATCTCTGTCCTTCAGCTGGAGACACAACCCCCACAGACCTGCTGCTGGACAGTATGGTATGAGCACTTCCAAATTGGTCTCGAACAGTGTCATCTGCCCTACCTCATACTCGATTTAATTCAGTCAACCCTGACTGGTTTTACCTGGAACAGATTAGAGGTCCCTTGTATGTTCCCTTCTTTGCTGGCAGTGCTGGGAGGATAACCCCTGACAGAGGTCAGAGGCATGCAGCAAAGGAACAGTAATGTTCTCAGCTGGCAAACGGTTTGGAAAATGAATGTCTGCCTGTGGCTTTACAGACACACTGGGAGCATTTAGATCAACAGTGGGAGGACTTTGGAGAGTTACTGTTGACAAACAGTGCAAAATTAGCCTCAGTACGGAAGAGGTATGTGAAGAATGCTAACTTTTCGTGAAGCGTTATGTGTCCTTGAAATACAGTATCCTATAGAGGCCATTAAGCAGCATATGAGCCATAAATCTCTTCGTACTCATTCAACGAAATAATAGTGCATTCATAAAGGCAGGGACAGGGGATTCTGAGTACTCTGAAATGTCTGAAAATGTGGTATTCCTTTCACGCATGTCTTGCATTTGGTACTGACAGGGGAAGAATTTGGTGTGTGCTGTTAATAACCCACCATGACCTATCTTTCATTCCAAAAGAGGAAGAATGTTTCTTTTACTGCTCAGAATACAGAAATGACTTAGTTGTTTCCACATGTTTCTCCTATAGAGAAGTACTCTATAGTAAGTAGTACCACTAGAAGGCAAAATGCATCTTGGGACTTCTGTGCGCACCAGAAACTGAGCAAAATTTGCATCATGGGCAATGGGAATGATTTATGAATGCAATCTGCTGTGTGCACATCGTAATGACAATAACCTCCCATCCCATATTGGTTTCACTGTAAAATGAATGTGAAAAATACTATAAACTTGCTCTGTTTTCAGAGAAATATGAAACAATTTATAAATCTGTTTGGAAATGATGTTGAGTTGAACTTTCATCCCACCAAGACATGCTGGGTAGTTTCAGCTGTGTTTCTCTTTCAATGTTTTTCCTCTCATGAGCCTGCAAATTCAGAATAATAGAGTTAGAAAAACACATTTGGCAAATGCACTGGCAAATATGCGAACAAGCCTATACAAGCCTTTTGCAGACTATGTCACCTTCTCTGGATCAAGATACACTAGGAATATTAAACAGCTTTCAGATTAGTTTTAGACTGAATAGTTAGTGCTGAGGTGTGTGCCTGTGTTTTCAGAACCTTTGTAAGCACATCATCAGCTCAACTCGACTTGCTGTTAGTGAAATACTTCAACAGAATCTATTAAATCTCAGTAAGCATTTCACAATCTCCCAGGTTGAGCTACAAAATAAAACAAATAAAAAACCCAAACGTATTCCCTGCAGCATGTATGCTATACTTCTACAAACTAAGCAAATAGTTACTTGTTTTATCATTTAAACTTTGCCATCTGTTTAAAAAATAGCATTGCCTTGTTTTTGCATTACCTTGGACCTTTGTCAAATTATTTAAACAGCTATTAAAATAACGTAGAAGCTCTGACCAACACCTAGCTGAATGTACTACCATCATCAAATCAGGTAGCATTAGCAGCTGTACAGGAT
>NW_010174708.1:8998-36796 GCF_000695765.1 Mesitornis unicolor | reverse complement strand
CCCTACAGTTTTGCACACATTTTAATCAGATAACTCACCATTTCTTTCTTCATGAGAGGATCAATAAAGGGAGAAAAGAACAGAAAATCCAGACCCAAACACAACTATTTTCTGGGGAAGCTGCATGTTAAATCTTCATTTTGTGATGTAATCTCATGGTCACAGACTGCTTTACAGATGCTAATTGTTTTTCAGGTTGCTGCAGTCATATCTTGGATACATTATAGCTTACAGGGACCAATAAAAACACATTTGTGCCAATACATCCTGAAATTGCATTCTGTAGCTTAAAGGCAGGGGGAGGGGTACAGAAAAACAATGCAGTTTCCTTCATTGCTTCTAAACCTTTTCCATGAAGCCACAAATAAGATGGACCAGCCTGAATTGAAGAACTGGGTATGTCCCATGGCTCGCCCTAAATCTTTCTGCAGTCACAATATAGCTAAAAAGAAATGGCATTCTGTAATCTATTGCATGGCCATGTTTAGCTCATTAAAGACCCCTCTCCTACAGGGATATTTTTAGGCTAATATTCTGCACTAGAATCTGGAAACAATTAATGCTATGCATGTTGTTCAGCTTTTGATAGACTGCTGCACTTCAGTGGTACAGTCTGAAGAAAAACTGCATCTTGAGGAGCTATGGTAAGAAAAAAGACAGTGTACAGCACTAGAAAGAACAAACTACAGCGTAGTAGTTTGTCAACCTTGAAGGTGACTATTTTCAACCTATTGACTATCTGGTTCATGCCCTGAAATGAAGTTCGGTGAGATTCATTACAGTTCCTTCTGACACTAGAGTATTAAAACCCCAAATGCATCATTAGCTCACAAGTGGACTTTACCATATGGCAGTAAGGGGATTGACATGACTCCAGTGACAAAACCATCTGCAAGAATACTATGAATTTTTGCTGCATGAAGAAGTAATTGCTTTTATATTACATATAAAATAACTAATTTTGATGTATTTAGTAGCCTTTGTACATTTTATCATGAAAAAAGGGCTTCCTATATAAAGGACCTTGTCTGCATTTCCTTAGGGAATAGAGGACACATTGTGGTTCTCTTTAGAGGGCTTAAAATGTAGAAACACATAAGCATACCCACTCTTGCTAACTGAAGCACAGTTCCTGAATGTGTGATGTCTCAGAGGGTATAGGTGTTGACTAACAGTCACTTTATCTTTCAGTTATATATATGGAAAAGAGGTGAAAAAGACTAGTAAAACAAGGCAGTTTTTCTTCCAGCATATGCCTTGGCTTTAGCGATCCTTACAGTAAATTGCCAAAACCCCAAAATAATACTAGAACAACATCAGATGGCTCCAGGCTATTCATTCTGTGAACAAAGGACAAGAAAATTTGGGAAGATATGGAGAATTGGTGAGGTCTTTCATTCTCTCCTGGCTAAATCCTCCTTTTTCAGCCTCCCCAGTTTACCTGACCTCATTACTCGATGACTGACAGAGGGCTGCTTGATGTTATTTTTGAAGTGAGCCAGGAAGGCTACTTTGGTTCATCAAGGCATTGTCTTTTCCAGTACAAAATGGCCAGTAAACTTTTGACAACTTCACAAGAAGTGCTGAGGACTCATAGGCATTTCGGCTTGAATAATTTTGCAATCCACCCTCCCTCCACCCCAGACATTGCCTTGGCACTGAGAGAAGGCCAGGCCCTGCAGGACTGCATGAAACACCGAAGGCTCAGTTTGAGATAATGCAAAGAGTGCTGCGCCTCCCCCTTACTTTTCTGGAAAAGATTGTTGCCTTCCCCACGCTACCACTGGGGCTACTGCTGCCACTGTGGAAACAGAAAATAAACAGGTAGCACCAAGCCAGGCTGGAAAGGAGAGGTATGGATCCTGAGAAGGATGGGACCATGGTCAAGTTTGTGTCAGATAGGTGGATCCAGCTGATGTGGTGATTATTCATTTTGATTCTGTAGAAACTTAGGAACATTTCTATAGACTTTGTTACAAAGCCCGCATGGATCTGTGTGTAATGGTATGTACTATTGTTCCACTAATTCAACATGCTAAAATTTTGATTCATACTATGTAGGCAAATATACTCAAATATCTCCTACTAATAATACTAATATTATACAGTTGCTTAATAAATAGATTTCATAAAGCTAGAGAGAATACTTGTATAGATAGAGGGGTTTTGGTGAACCCTTCCTTTGGTGGAAGCAAAAGGGCTGGTGGCATAGTGCTTTGATTTATAACTGGCTTCCTGGGCTATATTCATCTTGCTTTGGGATGGAGCAAAATTGCAATGAGTGAAGGGTGGCTACTTTTGAATGTATACCTTTAAATAAAATTCGGGCTTATCCAGGAGTTTTTGCCAACACCTGCTTACCGGAAAGCTTTCTGACAGCCCCCATAGGAGCTCCATGGGGTTAGTTAAGCTTGAACTCTCCTTCTGCCCAGTGGCAGGGTCTCTCCAATAGTCATGGCTGTGGCAGTGAGGAGACATTCTGCAGATGTGTGGTATGCATTGTGTGATAAAAAGAAAACTTACAACTTTACTTCCATTTATCTATCACCTGTGTGGTCATGGATACAATAGCAACTGCAGCATCAGTAGTAGTTGTGACACATTTATTCCATTAGACCATTTGGGCACGCTAGTTACAGACCAGGACTCGATTGCTCTTGACCCTTTACAAACAAAGAACAAAGCAATGATCATGATTCAAGGACTTTACAGTCCAAGCGGGAAACTGAGAGCAAAAGATGAAAACAGCAGACAGGAGTACAAAAAGAGAGCAGTGAGACAGTATTGATCAGAGGACTGAGCACAGCAGCAGCCTAAATTGTTGTCAAACTGAATAATTTAAATCAGAATACTGATCATGGAGGAACTGGTTCTCTTGTCCACTGCAGTGTCTTTGAGCTTTGAGCCTTGAGCCTACAAAAAAGCATTATTCTTCAAAGACAGTAATATAGCAATACAATCATTTCTACTTTGTCAGAGGATGTGAATCTTAAACATTGTGAAGTACAGAAGGACTTAATAAACTAGACTAGGTTATCCTGTCCCATAAAAGTACCCATCCAGCAGATGAAGGGAAGATTAGCAGAGACACTGAAGATCACCTGCTCCTCTTGTCTTTAGGAAGTTATCACCCCTGTAAGGGGCAGGCTGTGATCTGCCTGGGAACCTATTGATTCAAAAAAATTTGCACAAAATCCGTAGGAACTAGCTGATTAATGTAGTTCTCGGTTTCTCTACAGCCCTGCCTGCTCAAACCTGATGGAAGAGAGATTAAAACAAACAAAAACAGATTAAAAAAATATAAAACAACAGTGGTGAAGTATTACTTTCCCCCAAGCATGCAACACTGGGCATGGCCACAACGTGTGGGTCCTCCAAGCCTTCTCATGCCTTTTGCTTGTATATTTTGGTTGCCTTCTGTTTCATTAGCACATAACTTGAAATAACTGAGTATCTTTTGCAGGGAGATCATTTCCCAAGGGCAATTGGGCAGCTTCTGTACCAAGGACACAATGGTGTCATTCTTCAGAGAGCTGAAAACTCCAGCATCTTGTTTATGCTGTGGATGCACTGCTCGAGCTGTAAATTCAGAGACGTGCACCTGGAACACAATATTGCATTTATTTTTGACAGCTTTGCTTTCATAGTTGATTTGCAGAAATGTTCTGCTGTATCAGAAGGCACCTGGAATGTATTTTCCTTTTGCAAAAATGATACATATTTAGTGGTAACAACCTTAATCATCAGCTATTACACTGTCCCTGTGGAATCCTACTCTAATCTAGCCATGTTTTTGCAAAAGGTCACTGATGATATTTCCTCTGAAGTCTTCTCAAAGACAATGTTTTTGTTGCTGTTTTCAAGAAAATTTTTGGCTTACAGAAAGATAATTAGTTCCTACCTTCATGTATTCAGCTATTTTTTTCTTAAACAGTAAAAAGAATTCTTTTAAGAAAGAAAAGAAAGATCCAATATCTTTTCTGAGTCAAAGACAGCAAACGAGAGACAACTTTGGAGCAATGCAGCCTGCTTTTTAATATTAATTATTTATCCATTTCACTACGCACTCACAACATCCTTTGCTTGTTCTAGTCTTTCTCAGTCTCCTTGTCCTGTAATAAGGTCTTTTAAATTTTTTTTCAATATAAGAACTGGAAGAAAATCCCCTGGTTATAGTGCCTTTCACCTTCTTCTGCATTCTTGGCAGAAACAGTTTTGTCTTTTTTTTCTCCACCGGCACTTCTCCCTCTCTTAATTTGGAAAAATAATAAAGACGTAGTACCTAGCCACCCACTGTTTTCAGGGTACTCAAAATAAACCTCCGTAAAGTCAGGGAAGGTGGAAATTCAAGTCACAAAGCCAGAATGCAATCAGGACGTGTGTTGTCCTTTTTAGTATTTGACACATATCTAAGAAATCTAAATTGAGACGACTGTTGATGTGTCCATTTCCTACACGTCATTGAAATGCTGCTCATCATGAAGGAAGGAATAGTCTTAAGCCAATATTTTTAATAGTGGATACTCCTCCAGGGTCTACTTTATCTGTATTTAAATATCTGGTCAGCTGGATTCATTGAACACTGGACAATTTGCAATGAAACTGTTATAAATATGTTGAAAAACCCCACACTGTTACAGTTTGTTCAAAACTATCATTTAAATAGACACCAAGATATGAATTTAGACCAAGCATTAGTGCTTTTTTAAAAGGCAGTAAAAACAAATCTTGACTTATTTTTTTTCTGCTATTCTGGGAGGCGTAAACTGGAGCAGACTCTTGGGTGCACAAAATATACTGAAAATATTTACTCAGAAGTAGTAAGATATTGAAAATAGTCTTTTTCCATTTATAAAATTTTGCTAATTCTTAAGAAATTAGTGAGAGGAAGGTTTGCAGTCTATCTATGTAAGCCTACTGCGGGTATACTCAGATACAACTCAAGGACTCGGCCTATACCCTCATTTGTACCTTGCCGCATTTGAAGAAATTGAAATTTTTTGATATATTGCTGCCACTGATCACAAACATTAGAGCAATAAATAACAATAACATACTGAAATAGCTTAAATACTGCACATACACTTGACAGATATATAAGAAAGATTTTTTCTCAACCTCAGATCAGAAGAACAAGGCCTCTTAAAGAACTGTGATGATACCTAATACTGCCCACACATACAGGTGGATGTCAGCCTTTCCCAGAGGAAGAGTATCCAAGAGCACAGCGCAGCCAGAGCTGGAGAAACCAAACCATCTCACTTCAACTACCGTAGCTCAGGAAAGAAAAGGCTATTTTAAAAAAAGACAAAGAAAAAGTTTAATTTCTTCTCATCCTAGCCCCCGTCAGATGAGGACTGCCTGAGGCAGCCAGTGGTTGCAGGAGTGCTGAGAGTGTGTGGATCCGGACACAAGTGCATTCTGTAAGGCCAAACTTGACACAAAAGGCTTCAGCTGCTTCTCCTAGATTAGCCCAGGGCTCAAGTGACAGAAGCTGCCTCATACAGGGTACTGCATGTCCCCAGCTAGTGGCACGTCTGTGGACATGTCTCATAGTTGTTAGTATAAATTGAGCTGACCTTAAGTCCTGTGTAAGGGGATTGGTCTGTTGTTGTAAGTACAGAGGTCTGTGGAAAGACACTGGTCTATATTTGCATTACCAAGGTAAGCTCCATTTCTTAAAAGCAGCAGTGCACACCATTAAGGGGTTTTCTCAGTGTGGATTATACCAAGATGGAATCTAAGCATTACGTCTAATTCCAAATTAACTTTGCTATGAAGTATAAAACTGTCAGAGGTGACCTGGAATTTTATGTGAACTGTCATATGGTAGTCAGAGATCTTGAGAAAATGTGGGCTGTCTCTGGACTGTCTTATGAAGCAAAATATAGTTGAGAGAAATACTCAAATTTTTATCCTTGAAAATGGTTCTATATCTTTAGCCACTGTTTTTAATTGAATTGGAACCTGCAGATATTACTGTGCTTCTCTGCCTGTAGAGCCTTTGTGTAATGAGCAAGAATATTTCATTTTCTTGCATCTTATTAAAAAAAGAGATTAGCAACTTGCAAAGCCAATGCCCATTCCTCACCTGAACAGAACAAGAAATGCAATGAACACTTCCTGTGTAACCTCATCTAGGTGTTCCTGCTCCGGCACGGGGGTTGGACTAGATTATCTTTTGAGGTCCCTTCCAATCCCTAACGTTCTGTGATTCTGTGATTCGGTGAACAGTGAGTGTCTAAAGCAGTAACATATTGTGGCTTCTGCTGTTTGCATTTTGGGAGTGTGTCAAGCTCAGGATGCCATTTCCACCACAACAGCACCTCACAGACTGCACTGATAGAAAACCTGATACACTTTATAATAAATAATACTTCAAAGGATAAAGGAAACCATTGGTTTTTCTGTGCATATTTTGCCTCTCATTCTGTATCCTTGGCACATGTAGGCCTGTGTGGAAATTAGGGCAATACTCAAGAGCAAGTTTCATAGACTCAGATTCTTGTCTGAACATGAAAAATGACAGAGTAATTAAAAATCACTTAACTGAAGCTGCTGCAGACGTGGATGACTGGATTTATTGTGGAATATGGTCTTGCTCTGACCATTTTCTGAGCATAAGGCTGACTCGGAGAGGTCTGATCCTTCCTCACAAAGGGACAAAGATAAAGATAGACACAGTGGTGGAACTGTTGCCTCTGTGAGAGGAAAATTAGTTATCAACTTTTAATGGACCATGACGTCCAAATAAAAGCAAAGAGGAAACTATCCCTAAAAAGTTCACCCCAGATTTTATACTGGACACAAGTGCTAGTTGAGTGGGACTAGGTAAAGATGAATCTGTGTGTAGAGACTTGATTCTTTACATCAGGATAAATTTTGCCCTCAGATATGGATTTGCTAAGATGTGCTGGTGCAATGGAAGTGGCATGGCTTGCACCGTTAACTGTTCTCTGCAATAGGAAATAGGAAAGGATGTTACTCTGCAGATCCTACTTCAGCTATGTTGTATGGAGTTATCATACCAGGCTGTATCTGAGCGTGTGTAGTATTGTAGTCAATGTGATGGGATACTAAACAAGACAGATCTGGAAAAAGCATTAAACTTTTGATAAGTTTTATAGAAATGTAGGACAGACCGAAAGTTTCTACTCTTCATCTTAAAAAGAAAATGCAAAACATTACTGTGTTTGTTCTTCTTCTTATGCATTTGTTCACATAATATTGGAGCTGAAGTGGAACTTGTCTTCATGATAGGCTCTTTCCAGTCTCACAGAGCAAAAGTTGTATAACGGAATACAGAGGCATTTTTGCAAAAAGGACAGAAGGGAGCAAAGGTTTTCCATACTGGTTCTTGATATTGGCTGTGACTGCCTGTTTTTGCTACAGACACTAGAAATTTTCAAGATGCATTAACCTAGGATCTGCCTTTATGCTGCAAGACCAATGGTTGCTTCTTTGTTTGTAGGTCTATGAGCATAAAGCATGTTAACAGCAAGAACTGAAGTGCAGTGAACAGTGAAAAACACAGCTCAGGAAGCCCAGCCAAATGAAATAGATGGTGGTTCAAGGGCTTTACGTCTGTGAAGATAAAATTAGGTTTGTAAGTGTTGCCTTATTTATTCTTTTCTTGACTTGGAGAAGCTATTTGAAATCACTTTTTCATTTTTTAATGCAAAAACTATTTTTGTTACTACAAAATTATACAGAAAGACATGGCAAACTGCCTTGGAATCATCATACCCACACAGAACTGGCGAAAGGCCCAAATCCTCCACTTCACTTTGCAAGTGAGAATTTTCTCACAGCTCCCATTCCAGCTTTCTTCTAAGACAAGGCCTTGACCCCCCGAGGCCTCTGGGACTGCTCACTGGAAAATGAAACAATGGGAAAACAGGATATCTTAGAGGACCACATTTCACAAAGAAAGAAAAAAAGATCTGAGGATCTTCTCTCTTTTTTCTTTGCTTTGTTTGCTTTACAATTGCAATAAAACAGGTAAGACAATGCACAGCATGTGGGCACACTAATCCAAAGACAGCACTGCTTCTGGTTTGGCAGAGAAGATAGCCTTAACAAGGATAAAAAACTGCTCTCAAACAAGGGTACTGCACTAACAACCTTCAGATAACCTTGTTTTTAGCAAGGTATTTGTCACGGTCTCCCACAACATCCTTGTTGACCAGATGGTAAAATATGAACTGGAGAGGTGGACGAATGGATGGCTCCTAAACTGTGGAACTTAAAGGCTGGGATTACTGGCCCAAAGATGAATTGGCAGCTGGTCACACATGAAGTTCCTGAGAGGACAATATTGCTTCCAATACTATGCATCATCTTTATAAAATACCTGGATGATGGGATTGAATGCACCCTCATCAATTTGGTGCATGAGAACCAAACCTGGAAGGTGATACTTTTGAAGGAATAACCACCATTCAGAGAGACCTCAGCAGCTGGAGCCAACAAGAACTGCATGAAGTGTAGTGAAAATAAATGTAAAGTTCTGCACCTGGGACAGAATAATTCCAAGTAACTGAAGAGTCTGGTATCTGGGTGTTTGGGAACAGCTCTGCTGGAAAGAGTCTAGGAGCCCTGGAGGGCAGCAAGCTGAGCACAGGCCAGCAGTGTGCGCTTGCAGCCATGAAGACAAAACATGTCCTGGGCTACATTAGCAAGAGTACAGCCAGTGGATCAAGGGATGTGCTTATTCCAACTTACTCAATGCTTGTTAGGCTACACCAGGACTATGGTATCCAGTTTTCTTCCCTCCAGATCAAGAGAGATGTGGAAAAACTGGACAGGACCCAATGGAAAGCTGCTGAGATTATTAGAGAACTGGAGAACTTGACTTACAAAGAAAGGTTAAGGTTTAATCTCTCTGTGATCCTATAAGTAAAGTATTTTTCTTGCTTGCTTTTGTAGGTCACATTATATATAAGAAAGATATATGAATCTATGAAACATTGCCATCCCACAAATATGGGCTTTAAATTGCCATATTGAAGCATCCTTTCCCCACTGATTTCAACATTTGCTCTTGTTGACTTTTCTGTCTCTTCTCTATCTTATCCTTCTGAAGATAAAAAAATCCAAACAGTGTGCTGCTGGGCACTGGAGCTTCTTGATATAAAAATTATTTTGATACAGCAGTTGTGCCCAGACTTCACAGCGCGAATCAAGAAAGCAAGCACAGATTCCAAGGGAGGAAACACATTTTTGATTAACAAAGACTGTGTGAAATGTCATTAAACACGTAATTATTCTCTAAGTAAAGATCCCTTGAAAAAAAAAAAGATTATGTTAAACTAAGCACAACTCTCAACATGTGTGCAGCTGCACTGTCTCCCGTTGATTTTAGAGGAAATTACTTAAGGCACACAAATTTCTGGTGAGCAAGAAAGAGTCGGATTACTTTGAGAAAACTTCTGAAATGCAACAAAAAGATCTTTGAAAGATAAATTAAAATACAAGGGAGAAAAAAAGTAGTGTGCCTTATTTCAAATCTGTATTAAAATTACCTGTGACGTTGTCTGTCAAACAGTCTGTCTGTCCCATTCTTGCAAGGACTTGTGCTGGTAACCAGATCACTCATGTGCACAAAAAGCAAGTAGTATATAAAACATACAAAATCACTAACCGTTACTTACGTTTGCTTTTCCTTGTTATCATAAGACCCTGTGTTTAGGACACTGTTGACCATGGCACCTCGATCTAGCAGAACAGATAAAACTTTCCCCGCTTCCTAAAATGTCACAGATACTCTCATTATGTCTCCTCACTGATTTCTTCCAAACACCAATTATACACAGGCATAGACATTCCTGATTTTGTGCAGTACAATGGGCACATTTTGATTTAACAGCTTGAATTTCTTGAGATGTAAGAGCAGTTTCTCTCAATATTCTTCAGCTATTTTAGTAATGCTGTGCAAAAGATTATTAACTGACAAGGCACTGCTTCCATTCACTAACTGCTCCAGCCATCATCACTTCTTCAGACACGTTTTGATAGAAGTTTCTGTTTCATATTGGCATTTGAGTTTTAGAGGTATCAAGTAAAATGCCCAAGAGGATAATGTGTTTGACATTGCCAGCTTTAGTAATAGTGTCCTGTTGATATTTCATTCTTTTAAGGCTTCAAGTTTCTTTTGGGAGAAAAAAAAAAAAAAAGAGATTAATTTGTGATGAGTGGTTGGTTTCTGTATGGCTCTATAATTTCAAGCCTTCATACTTTTCTGTACCCAAACACTTCCAAAAGTGTCACACTCTGAGGCTTCAGATGAATTGATCTAAAACTATACATTAACTTTTTTTTGCTACCTTTTCTTCTTTCTTTTTCTTTTCTGAAACTCATTACAATAATTTACTGCTGTGCTTATTGCAGCCAGATTGTCTACCCAAATCTTACATTTGATGATTGAGGGAGTGGAGCATCTCCCCTATGAGGAGCGGCTGAGGGAGCTGGGTCTCTTTAGCTTGGAAAAGAGGAGTCTGAGGGGTGACCTCATTCATGTTTACAAATTTGTAAAAGACAAGTGTCAGGAGGAAGGAGCCAGGCTCTTCTCAGTGATAACAAATGACAGGACAAGGGGCAATGGGAGCAAGCTGGAACACAGGAGGTTCCACTTAAATTTGAGAAGAAACTTCTTCTCAGTGAGGGTGACAGAGCACTGGAACAGACTGCCCAGAGAGGTTGTGGAGTCTCCTTCTCTGGAGACATTCAAAACCCGCCTGGACATGTTCCTGTGTGACCTAGTCTAGGTGATCCTGCTCTGGCAGGGGGGTTGGACTGGATGATCTTTCCAGGTCCCTTCCAACTCCTCATCTGTGATTCTGTGATTTGGTAGAATAGAGAGCAACAAACTGAGTGACGGGTACAACTTGGCACCACGTCACATTCTGAGACCTTCAAATCCAGCTCACCTAGAGATCAGCTGAGTAAAAAGTTTTGTCATGACCTGAGGGAGGGGTTTGTCTTTGTTCACTTGGATATTTTCACATTATTCAAGCCAAATAGCAGGCCAAATTCTCAGCTGATCTATTTTACTGTACTGAAGTACGGCGTGGGGTTAACTGGTGAGCATTATACCATTTTTGCATTCAACTGGTTATAGTAGAGCTTAAATTTCTTTAAGTAGCACTGTTGTTATGTAGGTAGGTTGAACACACATGCAAACGAATGTAGTTAGCTACAAAATAGTTTTCCTTTGGCCACAGAGGCTTTCACCTGCACATACCTATCTTGGGCCAGTTATGGTGAACCATTCCTTGGTTCTGGTCAAGCAGTTTGAGAAAACCCCACAACTATAGTGTTTCTGCTGAATATCTAATTGTCATGAGAAAATGTATTAATTTTAACATTATTTTCCCCCATTTGCTTCAAGCATAAGAAAAGCTCTGAGTCACCACTTGGCCAAGTGACCTGTTAATTGTTTTTCAAGCAGATGCCTAGCCTACACTTATAAATTTAATTGATAAAAATGGTATCAAGCCTGATTAATTTACCAGTGTGGATGTCTTATCAGTTATTCAACAGGTAGTTCTATAGGGGTGCATGATTCATAGCCAACTAAGAATAATATTTGCTTTTTATGTATTTTCTTTGACATAATCAAATTTAAAGAAGTTCAGTGATCAATGCAATTTGACTCATCACCAAATTTCATTCCTCCCTTCATGCAGACACTGAAGTAAAGCAAAAAAAAACCCAGAAAAGCCCATCCCCAGATAAAATAGAACTTGTACACATACTTAGAATTTAAAAATAAGGTAAAAAATAATACCAAGCTCTTATATTAACTGATCAATATAAGTTTTTAATTCTTATCAATTAAGAAACTGACTTAGTTACAAGATGGTAAAATGACTTGGCCTGAATATTTGGAGCCAGAATGCAGAGCCAGGGGAGCAGTTTGGGAAGGTTGAATCAGGCCTATGCTGAATCCACAAGATGTATTGCGCTGTGACTACTTTCCTTCCAGCTGTAGCCAGTAAACCATGCGATACTCAGGTATGTTCCTGACTTGCAGCTGTATTATGCCTTGGATAGAAGTCAGGCATTTTTCTGAAGGGGTTCCAGCAAGACCTTAGATGCTGATCATGCCAGGAAATACTGCCTAAAAAAAGCTAGCTTTAAATCTCACCACTGTTAATATCAGCTTTGTAGCAAAGAGACTGAAGAGAAGACCTCAGAGACACTCTTCAGAGAGTTTCTGGAATTTTAATCCCCTTGGTAATCAGTCCTGCTCCACAACAGTGCTGGGGAACAATTATCAATCACATGCTGAGGAAGTTTTACTGATGCAAGGGTTTAAATAAAGCAAGCTGTTAAAGCCTTTTCTCACTGTTACCACTGCCAACTCAGCAACGCTGGTAATAGCAAGGGTGGGAACTTTTTTTTTTGGAAGACTTTTCTTAGAAGAGGGCTTATATACAGCTGTAACTTCTTTTGAACCCTGTAGAAACATAATCACAGCAGCATAGATAAAATCTTAAATTTAAGCATTTTTTTCCATTTTGGCTCATGAAATTCTTGCTCTGTTTCAGAGCAGGAAGCCCAGGCATCTGTTCGATCTGAGGGAGAGGATAAGTATTTAAGGAAAATAAAAACTTCTAGAGGTTAAACGGATAAACTTTTATAACATTTATGAGTACTAACTTCACAATGTTCTGTCAGCATCTGTTTGTTTGGGAAAAAAAAGTAGTTTCAAAGTAAAGCTCAACCCAACTGCTCTAATGTGATATTTGGGATATGTTTTTGGTGAATTTTAGTATTTATAGCTAAAGTTTCTCTCATGTGGTTGTGTGTGTTTTGAAGTAGGTTAACATGAGATATTGTAATTGTTTTTAGTATGCCTAGATACATGAGAATTTGAGAATTTTAAATATTGCTGTGGCAGAAAGCACAGTGGCTTACCCTCAGAATTGTATGGTTACATTCTGTTCTTTAATGATGATATTTGCTCCTTAGACCAGTGAGCTTTGGAGAACAAAGAGCAAAACTCTACAACTTTCTGAAAATTAAATGACAAACAAGAATCAATGTCTTTAACAGTGCAATGAAATGTGGAGTTGCAATAATTTCTAATTTATTCCTGAGAATACATGGTTTTGCCATGCAGTAAGATGTTACACAAGCTCCACAACTGGTTTTAAAAGAAAATGCTAGGAATCTACTAGGGCAAAAGAGTCCTTTGTGGCATTTTTGAAAGATGAGAAAATGACACATGAGTTATTTCACAGCCAAACAGGCTAAGAAAGAAAAGCTCTCACCCAGCTATTAAGTCATGTCTCCAAACAATTGCCTATCACCCTACCCACTATAGGGTAGCCCCAGCTCCAGGACACCACCACCTTCCTTGCTCAGATTTAGGGACAAGGGGTAGATAAGGGCAGCAATAGAGTCACTCTGCAATTTCCCTTCCTCATTTTACCTCCTCTGATTTTAGATCCAGAGGGAAAACCAGGGGGAGAAATCAATGGAATAGACCCAAACGAGCAGGCTCTCCCTGCCCTCCTTTGAGGACCAACTGGGGTTCTTAAGGGGAAATCTGGTGGCTTCTGTGTCTCCCTAACTACTTTTTTTTAGCAGGATGGGGGAGAAGGTCTGGCAGGCAAATACCAGGGAAGATTCAGAGAAGGCTGCTACCACTGGGAGGCTGGTTGCAAGTTTCTGTATCATATGAGCCATATCTGGATGTGTTGTCAGGATTTACGCAGGCTGACGTTGTTCTGGTGGCTGCAGAGGACAGCAAGTCCCACTGAAGGACTTCTAAGTAACCAGAATGATATTCAGCTCTTACACACTACATGCTTCTCCTTATTTAATGTAAAAGGACAATTAGAATATAAAATTTTTACAGTGAAACCTATAGTGACTTATGTAGAAAATACTATTAATTAAAAATGAGACATACTAATGACATCAGTCTTAAAGAGATGGCTTTTAGTCAACACAACAATATTTGAACAAGTTATAAGCTTTCCAGAATAGTTTTGTTAGCGTAGCTTTCTGCCCTCTAATTTTAGGACACCTGTAGCAGAAATGGTGGGTTTTCACAAGTCATTTTGTTGAGGCTGGATGTCTGACTGCTCATTACATTCAGTATGTGTGTTTGCTTTAGTGTATCAAGTTAAATGCATGCACAGAAGGTGTTTTAAATACCTTCCTTCTGAATGGCTGTTTCTGGTTATCATTATAACTATGTAGTTATTTCAGGTTACAGTGAATTCTGTGAATTATCTCTATAATTTCTTACTTCCGTTATACTTGTCTATTTGTGGCCACGTTTTTCACATCCTCTTTCCTTTTCACGAATATACAACATCCCCAGTATTTAAAACATATTTTGCTAGAGTCATAGCATGGGAAACTTGCTTTAATGTTTGAATAAATCTTCCCATTCATCCCCTTTTGATGAGTAGAAAGGAGTGGATGTGAAATGTTTGAGAGTTTTTTTTCTTCTGACAAAAGGTTGATAGGATTCAAATGTAAGTTGACAATTTGTTCAGAGTCTCCCATCCTTAAAAACAAGCCATAACAGTTGCACCATCTGAGCAGAAAAAAACCCATAATTTGTAGAGTCCTTCAAGTGCTCTAGGATGAGCATCCACCACAATCAAACAGGCATGAACCATATCAGGCTTAAT
This sequence comes from Mesitornis unicolor, assembly GCF_000695765.1. NCBI lineage: Eukaryota > Metazoa > Chordata > Aves > Mesitornithiformes > Mesitornithidae > Mesitornis > Mesitornis unicolor. The sequence goes on along the minus strand of NW_010174708.1, from coordinate 22,142 downwards.
ATATGTCACACAGAATGCCATTTGTGAATGCTTGCAGTGATGAAACAGTATATCATGGATACATCGTGTTAAATGTTGTGGGTTTTATGTCTTTTGTTGGTGTATCGTTCCTTTTGCCACCAAAAAACCAAAAAGTTCTGGAATAGAACTTGAATTTTTACAGTTCCAAATTAGCTTTCCTGTAATTTTAAGTTTATGTGTATCCTGAATGCCATAGGAAGAATCATTCCAGTGCCACACATGACAGTTTGTGTGGCTGTTATTTCCATGCAAAGGTCAAGTTGGTACAGCCATATCTATACATTTCTGGTGGAGATGCTCTTTAGCTTTGTTGAATTTCATCTGCTTTTAAGATGTAATTAGTTGTGACCTACTTAAGTCTGTATTCCTAATATTTCTAGAGACAATTCTGACAGGAAATGTGTACTTTTATCTCAGCTGTTATTTTTAAACTTAAAGAGTAAGAGAAAGCACCAAAAATCATTCTATATCTCTGAAGCTGTGCTGCCATATCTGGAAACCCTGTCTTTGGTAGAATGTTCTAAATTCTTAACCTGTAATCTGTGTAAATTGTTTTCCATATTTATCAATGATCAGAACACATATTTAGATCTTTACGGACAAAAGTATTTTTCTGATTTGATTTAAGATAATCCATTGAGAAGTGGGCAAATACCCTGGGGAGGTGCTCAAGTCATCATTCATCATAGGCTTCAGGCATAAACATATTATTGAGATAGATATATAGCTATATAGCTATAAAGCTATCTAAACTGCTTTGCATAACCCAGCCCATGTAGCCTGCCAAACAGCAGCTGTAGATGATGATCCAAACACTGGTACCTTGTTCTGTAGTAAACCCTTTTCTGTGTGTTCTCTGTCACATTTTTCAGACTGTTTCTAGGCTGGCTATGATGAAGTCCACATTCTACAAATGCTAGTAAAACGCATGTATATATACTGTGCTAGTAAAAGGAATGACGGCCAGAACTCAAGCCTGAGTGAATTTTAAAATCACCAGAAATATGGACAACAACATTACATTGCTGGCAGGAAAACTATCCCATTCATTCCGCATAACTAAGGTTAAAATTCCCGAGTCCTCCCCATGAATTCTCCATCTGTTTCTGGCAGCCACAGAACTGACTGACAAGGTTTGTAAAAAGTGTGGCTTTGTTCACTCTTTGGTTATAATTCTTGTTTTTACATAGTAAGATGATAATATCAATTTTTTCCAAAAGTGCTCTAAATTGCTGGGGGTGGGAGGGGGAGGTGTGGAGTTCCAAATTAGACATGGGCTTGGACAGTTCAACCAAATTCTCCCTCAGCTGTTTATTATGACAAAATACAAGTCATTTCGTGACATAAAGATTTAATACGTTTTACTCTCTTATAATGCACTAGTACACAGGAGAGGAAAACTTCTCTCATGTATGCTTTTGGAAACACTAAAACTTTCTGTAGCTCTACAGTTTTTGTAGTCTGGGATGACGTTGTTATGAAATCACAGAAACAGGAGTCTCCAGTTTCATGCTCCTTCTAAACTATTTCTCCAGTCATCGTTTAAAGGATCCCCAAACTCCTTTATTTATTATCCTCTAAATTAAGTAGTTGTAAAGATGGTAGATCATTCTTAGTGTGTATTCCATGTTTTCACACAAGGTTTATGAATGTAGTGCTTTCTTCTTGGTCCCTTTTTACTTACTGCAAAGTTTTCATGATTCTGTTGTAATTTCCCAGCATATTTCATGTCAGTCTCTGTTGAAAAAGATATTTGTGGATATGGCTTGGGATCAGCTGTGGCTTAGACAATAACCATTCATGAATCGTTCATTTTACATATGTCATGTGGACCAGATCCTTAATACAACGCTTAAAGACTCTGTAAAGCTGGAAATTCCCCTTTAATTTCATTAACCTAGCTATATATTCAAGAGTGCTTTCATTTGCCTTTCAGTTCTACCTGCACAATAAAAATACAGTCACCCAAGGGTGTTGATGTGGAAGACTTTATAGAAATTGTACAATCTGAGCAAATGTCTTTTAGTTTGCTGGAAGATGATAGGCTTCACAGCTGAATATAGCGCTAACTCCCATGACATCTTGTAAAACTAACACCTTTTAATCATCACTGAAATAATTTCTTTTTATATACTCTTTCAGTCTCTCAACATAGACAAGACTGTATTCTACAAAGCATTTAACACTTCTTTCTTCTGAACTCTGGTTTTGAACAGGCAACATTCTCACAGTAGGACTGGCTATAAATCAGATGGGTTTTTTCCTTTCTTTGTCAAAAATATCAGTTTAATAAACAAAATACATGAAACTAACTTAGAAAAGTTTCTTGGAACTGGAAAGGAATTTCTGTACAGAAAAATAGGTAAAGACTGTGGTCCCAGAAGTACCAATTACTTGGTTGTATAATGCATTTGGAAAATGGAAAATGCAGGCTCAAATCTCTGCTCTGCCTAGTTCAAACCAGGACCTTCAACTAGCAGCTCCATGTTCCAGCCTTATGCTTGGCAACTAAGTTATTGATAATTGTACGAGGAATGTGGCACTCTTGGTTTCATTTATAATGAGAGGAAAAAAAATTAAAACCAACAAGATCACCTCATCATCTTGATATGAAATAGGAATAATTTAACATCTTGCTCTTTTCTGACCAGGATTCAAATCTGATGGTCTGACATTCCCAGTGTTGCATGCTTCATTTTCTAGACCTTGGGCATATGAATGAATTTGATTGAGTTATGCTATCTTAACGAAATACCATTCATGAATGGAGCTGCCACAGCTGACCACATGCACATTTTAATGCAATTTCATTAAAGCCTATATCAATTACATTTGTTTACCCGTAGCAGTAGTTTCACTTTTTCTGGATGTTTACAGTTTGTTACCTCACTCTACTGCATTACTCTGATTAAAATTACAGCTGCTGAAAAATCAGAGGATTACAAACCCTCTGGGACTAAAAAGCACCTGTAAGAGGGCTTGAAGCACTTCTTGGTCCTTGGTCTTCTTGAACTTGAAGAAGTTTCAACTCTAGAAGGGTACAATCCAGCTCTCCCACTCTGTAGTCTGTTTTACATTGTTCTTACATCTCAATATAATCTTCAGTATAAAGACTCAAATGTTCTGGCTGTGCTTGGAATGCAGGAATCACATGGAACTTGGGGAAAACTTTGACACATCACTGCTTTTTGCACCTTCAGAATAGATCTTTGTAATTATCTAGGATGACGTGGAGGGATGATATGTTGTGTAGGTTTTTTTGTAAATTATGTTGCATGTTACATGAAGTGTGAATGTCTCTAGTACATGCCTTCCTAATAATGAAATTCTATCAATTCCTGCCTAATCTAAGATCCTTCTTTAACTGAGTGTAATAAGTTCAGCAGTTTGTTTTTTTTTTCTTTTTCTGGGGATGAAATCCCAGGGAGAAACTTCAATAACTATGTGTCCTGATTTCACTGATAGAATCATGAAATCAATTTTCTATTCAGGAAAGCTGCATTTTAGAGAAGACTGTAGCACCTGATCCCATGGGAATAAAGTTGACAAGTGTCTTACTTCTAGTTTTCAGTCAGCACTGGTATGCAGGTTGTAATAGTGATCTAGGTCTTTAGCAGTTTTCAGTTAGCCAGGTGCAGAAGCTAGGAGAAGTGAAAGCCAGAGCAGCTGACCCAAGATAGCCAACAGGAGTATCCCATACCATAAATGTGTCACTCACACTACAAATTGAAAAATTTGCTGATGATGGCCCTTCTGTCTTTCCTCGATGACCATCATCTGTGGAGGCTCTTGCCCATCATTTTGCTCCCAAGACCTACTTCCTCAAAGGCTGTCGTCATCCTGCTCTCTCTGGAGCTGTGATGCTTGTAGTGTTTGTCATCTAGTATTCACTGCTGAGGCCGCACAGCTCATGTCCACTGGACAGGTGTAGTCTGTGTATTTTATATTAATATTGGTATCAATATTAATTTCTTCTTATTGTTTTATTAAAACTGCTTCCATTTCAACCCATGGGGCTCCTTTCCTTTTCCTGATTCCCCTCCTCAGGTGGGGAGGGGTCATCAAGTAATAGAACAACTGCCTAAACAAAGACATTATGTAAATAATTCCTCCAAAAGATTGGCACTAACTCTTTGCCTTTCTTGTAGGTTCAAGCTTTATTTTTTTTTCTATGTTACCCAGAAAAATTTATTTGACAAGTTAACATTGTCAAGTATGCAGCATTGTATCTGCCTAACAATTAATATGACCCTAATAAAGTAGTTAATGGGTTCAGCCAAAAGTATTCCTTGAAGTTTTCCTTGTTCTCTTTTCTACATAGCAACCATTAGCCCTACAGAAATTCTCTGCCTACACGTAGTAATATGATGATCGCAGTAATAACTTTGTTCACAATCTATGTCTGATTTCTTGCCCTTGACATTCCTCTCTCTCTGGCAAGTCTGCTTCTGTTTCAGAGTTAAATGATTTATTATCCTGTCAGTGAATTAATTTTCCCCACCCTATGCCCCTCAGTAATTTTTATCTGTTGTTTGCATGGTTTGCCAATATCTTGACAGTTCTCAGAATCTGACATGCAGTACAGTGTGTGGCTGAGAGAAGAACTTTCCACAGAAAAACAGGGGTTTAAGCCATGGCTTAAAAATTAATCATAGATAATCCACAGATAAATGGAATAACTTGTCTTCCACAAACATGTTGGTAAGACACAAGATACTATGTCAGATCTTCCTATGGCATCTGAAGAGGTCCAAACTCAATTTCTCATGTTTCATACAGAGTTTCCACTAGCACTATTTTATTGTTAATAAAAACCTTGCTATGGTGGGGGTCAGGGCTTTAAATGATGCAACAAACTGAATCAAAATTAGAATGAAGAGATTGATGTGTGACTGACAGTTCTTATAGTAGAAGAATCAGACTTAATTAGAGAAGTTAAATTTAAGTTCAAAGCTACAGATGGTTTATGTTATTATTAAAAAAAAAATCAATTAAGATTTTAAGAGCTCTCCCCATGTTAGCAATCAAGCCTCAAGTTAAAACACTCTTGGACTTGTGCAATAAGCTCTAGTTCTTCTAGTTACCTGGTGCTCAGCCAATTTCCCAACTGTGCCTATAATAGTGCATTAACAGCCATCCAGTCTGTTCCCCAAGCACAATATTGGATCTGTCACTGCAACAAATTGCAGATCAGTGACCTCAGCGGTAAATGTTTAGTATTGTCTTTGGCCTGGGTGTTGCATTTTTGATCCAAAACAAAGACAGAGAGTCAAGATAAACCCTTACACCTCATGTTTTAGAATTAAAGTGACACAGAGGATACGACATTTTAAACAGTAAAAAGATGAGCTGTTTTCTTCCCCTTCACTGTTTGTCTTTCTAGTGGTATATTCATGGAAAATTATATCAGAAAAAAAAAAAAGAGGAAAGTAACGAGTAACAGCTTGCCTCTCTTTGACATCAAGTGTAGAGAAGCAGTGTCCTTCCTGAGGCAAAGAAATGTCAAAGCAACTGGGTTGGGACAAGTGAGCGGAGTCAGCTGTGCGAGTTACGTCTGAATGAGCAAGTGGTGCAATGTGCTAGAGGGAGTCTCTAGAGCTGTATTGAGTAGATCAAACAACGCTCAGGACCCAGCACACATATTTTGTTTATATGTTAGGAAGTTGTGTTAGGCTACTAGATGTAAGGACTGAACGTCTCCCTGTTACGAGAGCAGATTAAGTGTGTTCTTGAAACATCTCTTCTGGTTTAGTGACATCTCAGTGCACTCCAGCTAGGATGCTCCAGAGCTGCTCTGTGATGTGGACCATAACACAGTAAATAAGGATGATTGGAAGTCTCACTTCAAAAGTGCACCACCAATCTAAATGACATGGGGATGTAGATGACACAGAGCTGTGTCTAGGAAGTGAAATAATAATTCAGCTAGCTCCATTTTGGTGTCAAGAGGCATGAATAACTAATATCCATGAAACATTTTGATATTCATGGATATAAAGCTCTATATCAATGTAAAACATTGTCATCACTCTATTGCCATGCTCTCACCATCCTCTCTACTTTCAATAAATAATAATGCGACCTATAGAGACTGTTTGCTATACGAGGATGACTTCTCAATAATGTTTAAATCAATATAGATTTAGTAATCCTGGAATTTAACTTAAAAAAATGATAGATGTTACTTTTTCCATTGTAATGCAGATTCAGTGCCCTCACTAGCTGCCCACCTAGCTGTTACTGTACTCTGCTTTTGGGATGGATGTAATGGCACTGTACCAAGGATTATTCGTTGTTACTCTAAGTCCAGGTGGATATCAGAGCACTTCGATACAGGAGACTTTTAGACAATTTCTTTCTTTACCTGTGCAAACTGAGGATATTATTTAAGCTGACAGGTATTCCAGATTTAAATAAAGACACTAAGACTGTGGATGTGCAGTTAATGTAGTCTGAGGCCTGAACAAATAGAACAGCTGAGAGTCAGTGTTTTGGTCAGGGTTTGTTTAAACTGTTCATGACGTGTTTGTTCCAGCGTTTATAAAGTGAGACATAATGGTCCTTTAGAGGGCTTCAAAGGGGACTTTGGTAACAAAAACCTAGGCCTGATTCCTAGGACCATATTATTAGATGTGAAGTTCAGCTTTGGTTTTGTGTAAAATAAGTATGACTTTATTTTATTGCTCAGTTCTGTAATGTCATAGAATCATATAGTCATTTAGGTTGGAAAAGACCTTTAAGATCATTGAGTCTAATTCTAAGCCTAACACTGCAAAGTCCACCACTAAACCATGTCCCTAAGTGCCACATCTACACATCCTCTAAATACTCCCAGGGATGGTGCCTCATCCACTTCCCTGGGAAGCCTGTTCCAATGTTTGATAACTCTTTCAGTGAACAACTTTTCCAACTATCCAACCTAACCCTTCTCTGATACAACTTGAGGCCATTTCCTCTTGTCCCATCACTTGTTACTCTGGAGAAGAGACTGACACCCACCTCACTACAGCCTTCTTTCAGGTAGTTGTAGAGAGCGATAAGGTCTCCCCTCAGCCGCCTCTTCTCCAGTCTAAACAATGCCAGTTCCCTCTGTCATTTCTCATAGGACTTGTGCTCTAAACTCTTCACCACTTTCCTTGCCCTTTTCTGGACACGCTCCAGCACCTCAATGTCTTTCCTATAGTGAAGGGCCCAAAACTGAACACGGTAATTCAAGGTGTGGCCTCTCCAATGTCAAGTACAGTGGGATGATCACTTATAGCTACAAGCCTCTGTACTCACACAAGTCTATGCTGTCAGTTAATGGAAATAATTCAGAACAAAAGTGAGTTTTAGTACATTTTTCTTGCTGCATCATCCCACCAGAAAGCTGAGTGACAACAGACAAATGCATAGGGTGCCTATGTGGATAAACATCTGTGGAGGCACATGTACCCCTCCCACTGCTTTCTGAGGAGACAAAAAGGAATACCAAATTGCTCTGAAGGCAACATGCCCAAGGTGTGCAGAGAGTTGTGCTTCCTCATGACAGGTTCTGGCTGATCATCTATTTGTTAGTACCTCAGTCTACATTAAGTGTATTTACATAGCTCTTTGCAATCAGGTGTCAGGAAAGAAACTTGCACTTCTGCCATTTACTGGTTATAGTGATAATCTAACATTAAATGTTGATTTACATACACCATTCACAGAGAATCAACGGTAATAGCATCAGCAAATTCCCCATGTGTTTTTCTCTTCACTCTCTGTTTGCAGCTATTTTGAAATGGACTTTTTCAACAAAAAAGGAGTCACTAAGATTAAATATATGATATGCATTTTCTTTATTCTTTTGCTTCAACTTCAGTCTAGAAAACTCCTAATCAAAAGCAAGTGCCTAAAAAGCAGATTTATCAATTTATGCTTGAAGCTGCTGGAACAATAAAATTAAATCCAAAATAATTTGTCTGACAACTTTGAATCTTGTCTTTTAACATTAATAAAACTGAGGTTATACATGTTTTCAGACATACTTAGAAAATGTTACTTCATTCTGAGATGAAGACAGTAAAATCAGCAGAAATCTCTCTCAATATTTTCTGTGTAACTTCTATATTTGTCTCTATGTTTTCCCCTCCCTGCACTTTTAGAAATGTGTCATTGATATCTTTATTCAGTTGAGAATAATCCACGTTTCTGCGCACTGATAAAAGCTACCTGAAAGTGGAATTACACATGTAACACATTAATCATCTTCTCTTTTATTTTTTCTGCTTCCTGGTTAAAAAAATACTTTAAAGACCTACACGTTATTGATGAGTTTCTACTAACATCCTTTGTGATTTCTCTATAAGTTTTCTACCTATTTTCTCTTTGTTAGTGTCACATTTACCCTAAGCATCCATGAAAACCTCTTCTTTGGGTTTTGCTGCTACCCTCTGGACCATCATTTCAGCATCTGTATTAATGGGGAAGATGTTTTGATACACAGACTTTTTCCACATTCTCTTCTCTGCTTTTCAAATAATTTTATGTAATTTCACCCACAAATATTTTACAAAAATACCTATCTCATGGAAATCAACAGAGTTTATATTTATTCTAGTGAGTCCCTAAAAATTTCTCTTTTATATGAAGGGTGAGCAGACCCCATTTAAAAATAAAAATTTATAAAATGGTTTCAGTAGATTATTACTGCTGCCACAGAGGAAGCATATCCTCTATTACTGTAGAGTCATTTTAAAAAAGATGAGACCTTATGGTCTTTTATTTAATTACTTTTATTAATTTAATTAGCTACTTAGGTGACTTTTTGGTCCATTATGTTATACAGTCTATATCCTGTGGAACTCTAAAAGAGACATTTTTTTTTTCAAACTGACTTGGTTTCTAAATTTTGCATCCTTTCCTTCTCATGGCTCACTTATGAGGGGAACAGGAGACACATTCTGTCAGTCAAGGTTTTTTGCTACAATCCCATTCATACCTTACATTAGAGGTAAACATAGCCATTTTTGATACTCTCTGTTGAATAATTGGGGTTTTTTTATTTCTTTAGAGTCTTACAGACAACTAACACGAGAGCCATTATGCAGCACAGTGTATAAACACAAACTAAATGAGTCCTTTCTCTGAAAAGCCTCTCATTTTAAGTATGCAAATTAAAAGTATAACATTGTGTGTAATAGTGCAATGTTTAGGACAAAGTTGTGTCACCAGTCTGCAAAATAAGATATCACTGTGGTTAACAAAGCTGGTATAATACATGTTATGTTTATGCAGAAGACGCAATGCACCCACTGTGTTGTGAATTGCAGGTAAATTTGATCTCGTTCTAGGTGTGAGTTAACTCTATCCAGAAAAGGTGAAGCCATAATTATAAAATACTGAGCTGAGTTAATATGCTCTGGGCCTCCTCAAAGCAACTGTACCATTTTCACTTCGGAACTGGCTTGTACAACGCTTGCTGTAATGTCACCAGGACAAGTTTTAGAGGCAGAGAGTCTAATACATAAAAATAACCCAAACTACAAACACCTTTCAGTCCAGCCTCCTCTCTGTTTAGATGTTTCTCAGTGTATGAACAGCTGCAACTCAAAGTTTACATGTTTTTTAAATGCAACTTTCCATCTTGTATAAGGGCCTTAATTCCCCAGAATATCTGGACTCTAAAGTCTTATAGGAAATGACATCTTGTTAAGAGTGAAAAACTAAATACCACTGAGGATTTTAAGCTAAATCTTTGGGGGACTTATTCTCATCTTGTCTAAACAAATTTAAAACCTTCAGAGCTTTTGGATTTTGGTCAGATTCTACACCCAAGGCCAGTTTTCACAGCATTGATTTTAATAGAATATATTCTGCTTATTTCTTTACTGCAATTCTAGAAGTGTCGATGTTTAAAATGTCACAAATGGGTCTTTAAGTTTACATCCTTATAAGAGCAAATGTGTAAAGTTCATGCCTCTGATGATACTGTAATTTATCTGGTGTGATAACAGCTTAGTTGTGCTCTGTGAAAAAGAGTGAAAGCTGATTTTGTGACCCAGAAGAAGCCAGGAAAAAAGTAACACATTTTAAGTAAAATCTTCAGTTGCATATCACAAGAAAAACTGAATGTGAAGCACTATTTGCCTATTGAGTGGAGCTCTCTCTGTTAATTATTTTATCATAGAATCATAGAATGATTTGGGTTGGAAGGGACCTTAAAGATCATCTAGTCCAACCCCCCTGCCACAGGATATGTCATGCAGGACTCTGTCAAACAGTTTGCATAAGTCCGGGTAAATTGCTCAGTTGCTCTTCACTTATCCACTGGATCTGTAAATTCATCAGACCAAAAGACCTGAAATGTTGTATGTGGAGCACACCCTGAGTTTCATTTTGGAATTTCTCACCAGATTTGGTTATCCAAAATGTAAGCTGGAGGTGAGGTAGATACAGCTTCTCTATTAACTGTTCTGATCAAAGATTTTGAATTTGTCTGTTTTCTAAGCAGAGCTTCTTTGCAGGTACTAATCTAGGAAATTTTACTGAAAAGACTTGTGGTATTTCAGTCTATAACAAAAGCTTCAACTCCCTCAAAAAAATTCTGCAGTCTTTGTGATCATCTAATGGAAATAACTGCTTCACAAATCTTATATGTGTCTCAGACATCTTGCACTGCATTCTTTCAGAGTTCAGACTACAAAAAAAGATAAACCTATGCTCCAAATGTGAATCATATAGTAGGACAATAGTTTGAAATCGTCCTTTAACTGATATGCCTACAGAGAAACTCTTAGTACTAATTAGCAGCACGTGAATTACAGAGTGCAAGTAGTGGCCAGTTTTCAGCTCAATGTCTAGTTGGGCAAAATTCCCCAATCTCAGTTACTATGGCTTATTGATTTGAAAGCAGGGATCTGTAGAATGTACTAGGAATCCTTTTTAATGTCTGTTTTTGGGAAAAAAATACCAGCAGCTAGCTTTTAAAAGGCTGTCAGTTGTTAATAGCTACCTGCCTAATAGAGATTTTCTGCTATTATGGTACTGACTGTGCTTTATAGCCTTTAGCAATTAGATATTTCTGCCTCATGTTGGGCATTTTTCCAAGAAAAAGCCTGCAACAGGTATAATTCTCCTACTGCCAGTGCCACTTAGATCTGTTTGCATTGGCTGCCCCATCCCCTGCAGAGGACTGCGTATTGCAGCTATTTGGTGCCCATAATGCAAATGTCGTTTAGGTATTCTGCAGTCTTTTGGCTCAGTGTATTGCTGTATCACACTACCAACACTGCAGAGCAGGTGAAAGTCAACTGACATTCTGTAGGAATTATTTCTGGAGAAATTTATAAATTATAACTGCTATAGTTCAAATCAGGTGGAACGATGTTGGTTCAAAAAAAACCCCATTTTTTTATAACTGATTGAAATTGGTCAAATTGGTGACAATGTTCTTTTTCCTATTAAGCAGGATTAAAGGGAATGAAAAGGAAAGGGAACAAGGAGAATTTTTTCTCAAGAAAGTACCCATGAAATCCTAACAAAGACAATGGATTTGCACAAGAAGAAGTGAAATATATATTTTTAATAATGGTTTTGTTTATCCTGATAGGCTGCCTAGCCTCTTTCAAACAAATGTATCCATTGTAATACATAGGATGGGAGACAAAAATACCAGTTCCTTTCAATTCTCTAACCAATGTCTTAAATATTGTAAAATGTATTGTGATTTTTACATTAATCTCATTCTGCTGCTTTAATATACTTCTAATAAATAAGATATGTGAACTTCTATATGAATACCTATTAATTTTCAATTTCCCATACAATATGTTCCTTTGCATATAAAACACATATAAATTAATTTAAAAGTCCAGTATACCTGCTCATGAGTTTCATTAACTTGCATAATTATGCAGCAGAGATATCACAGTAGCTGATGGAACTAAGGTTGACAGCGACTATCAATAATTTAAGATAAAGTGCATTACAAGGAGTCTCTATCCCCAAAACCCAAGTGAGGAAACTCAGAGTTAAAACTACACTTTAAGGAAATATTAACCTGTTAAACTATAGTGATATTTTAAGATGGACATCTAAATAAATATAATCGTTCCCAAAGTTACATTTCCCCACAATCATTTTAGTATAATAACCCTGAAGAATTATGGACGTTCTTGAATTTCTGCATTATGAATAGCCCTACTGGCTTCAGTGAGAGTACTCTTAGTGCTTAATAATTAAGCACCTGCGTAATCTCTGGATTAATCTTGAGAAAGAGTGATTTAAATATACATCTTCCTCATTACATAACTAAAGGGCTTTATGTCAAAGAGGTTCTAAGGTTTACACTGACCTTCTCGTTCCCTTGCCATTAGGGAAATTTGTCGTTCTGCACAGCACCTCAGCATTATGAGGGAGTAGGAGTAGGACCCAGATTAGTGGCTCACCATAAGGCTCAGAAATAGAAGTTAGAAAAAGGGCACATAAGTTTTGCCCTTTGGAGTGGGCATGCAAATCTGTGTGTTGTAGTGATACTTGAGTCAGATATTGAAGTAAAAAAGTTGTAAATTATCTCTCTTTCTAGAGAGACTTCTGTAAGGTTATTTTCTGAAATATATGAACATGTATCACTGGAACATTTAATTACTCTCTGGGTAAGTACTGATCAGCACATATGGATAGCTGTGATGTTTGATAAAACTGCAGCTGAGCTGATAGATTTGTTTTCGTAACTACATTATCAGTTGATAATAACCTTGAAGAATGTAAAAAAAAGCTAGAAAATCTTGTGACATCAGCGAAGCTGGCTGCGTGTTATTTCCCACTCCTGTTATCAGTGTTATCTTGGGAAGGAATACAATTTATCTCATTTTCCAATTTATTTACATTTATTATGCTGAAATTTTTTTCTGTACATCCGACACATTCTGAACAACAAGGTAATGTGCCAGCACAGCAATGCAAGGAGGACCTCGTTTCCAGGGTCTAATAAAGAAGGCTGCAATGAAAGCAAAGATATCTGCAAGAATATATGTATTCCTAAAAATAGACTTGCAATGAGGGCAGTAGGTACAAAAACAAAGTATATCTATTCTCTGAACAAATTTACTACCAGAAAGATTTGCTAGCATAGCAAAAGACAGTACTGCAATACTCA
>NW_010174708.1:0-8967 GCF_000695765.1 Mesitornis unicolor | reverse complement strand
GGCATTCCTCTGTATTCCCAGTAAAAAGACTACAATTTAGAGTGTATAAAAGAAAATGTACCCTCTCATATATGAAGGTTGTTTCTCCAGGAACTGTAGGCTGCTGAAAGTGTAGTATGTGAAACCTGAATTGAATTTAACTGTTCTGGTGATAAAGATAGGCCTTCTTTCTCTTGGGTTAGATATAGTCCATGAATGTACAGTTCACTTGAAATAAGATGGGAAACTGTATCTTCACAGGTATCTTATAAAGAAAAGCAAGAACAGAAAGCAGCTTTTGGTGAAATACTGTTTCTTATTCATGCTATGGATATGTGCATAAGATTGTGGATTCACAGGCTTATTTTTCCTTTAGATGGTATCTATCCTGCTGTGCAGTTCATTGCCCGCAGAGAAGTGATTCAAGGCAGAGCTTGAGCAGAAGTTACTAGTGATGGATGAACAGACTGATTTTCGGAGTCAGATGACAGTAAAGCCAGGGACTCCTTTTCCTAAAAATATCTGTATTCTCTTAGACACAATGGACTGTGGCAGACATGACCCAGATATACCTTTTTACTGGTCATTTGTGGTCTGCAAGTCATGAATTATGTGAACTACAGAAACAATTTAGTGTGGGCAATAACAGTAAAAAGTTTGTTGAATGGCAGGAACTTATATGTACTTAGGAAGATTGCATAACATCATTAATAACTGCTGACATGACCAGTAGATAACAGAGAATGTAGTTCTAGGGTAATGCTGTCCAGCATGTGCCAGCTTAAACATGTCTGAATCAAATGAGGGGATATGGTAGATATAGGAACATATTGCAGCATTGTCACACTGTCTAGTAATGCTGAAAGGTTATCAGAAGGACGTGGGGTCATCATCTTTCACTCAGGAGAAGCTCTTGTCTAATACCAATGTCTTAAAAATCACACACCCTCTTGTTTGTTGGGTTTTTGTTTTGTTTTGTTTTCCTCATGAAATTCATGAAAACAGCCACCATTAGGACAAAAGCAAGTACAAGAGACAAGAGGTGTCCCAGTTGCCCCTTCAGTGCAGGCTGGTGGCTAAGGCTGTGAGTCCCAGGGCACTGTCAGGGATCAGCACTTGACTGTCCTCACACAGTAGCCAAAGGATGACTCCCTGATAGCTGGCACTTCGCTGATGATGTGCAGGGAAGGTGAAAAACAGTCAGGGCAGACAAGAAAGTGTAAAATGCTTTGTCCAGAGCCCATGAGGTAATACATAAATGCAGTGACAGCGGGGTCAGGAGTTTTACTCATGGAGTAAAATGGTGTTGTTTAAATAGCTGATTAAACTAAAAGCATTTCCTGGGGTTTTTTTTGTTTGTTTTGTTTGGATGTTTGTTTAAAAAAAGCCCTAAGTTTCATGAAGGCTTACAGTTATGACCGCAGTATGAATTATAGGCTAAACATAAGATACTTTTTTTTTTCTCTTTCATGTCCAGGCAACGAAAAAAACCTTGGTAATTATGTGTCAGTAGCAAATGTATATCTTCAGTAAATATCAAGTATGAGTGTTGAGTACAAGATTACCTGAGGAAGAAGAAAATGAAAGTTGACTTTTTTTGTCCCAGTATCTCTTTTCATGTTATTATCTTCATTTCATTATATCTTCCTCCAACAGTAACAATAAATAAACAGAAATGACAGCCATTCTTACTCAATAGATCAGAAACACATTTATAATTTCATATTTCAGTCAGTTCACTTTCATTGTAAACAGACCATTAAAAGCGAGATTTTCTAGTGAAAATTATTTGTTTGACACTTCTCCACTCCTTACAGTTCCCAAGAAATTTGTACAATCTTAGGCTGGCCTCTGTGCAAACCTCACTGTGAGGGTGGGAACCCACTCTAATACTTTTGGAAGATTAAGGATACACAAAATACATATAAATATTTAAACCACTTTTAGCTTTTTAAACAAGGAATGGATCCTATAAGTCTCTGACAAGGCTGAGGAACTGACAACACATCTGGAAAATCATGGGTCAGTGAGATTCAGTATCAAGATCAAGGAAACAGAAAGTTTCTGGCCAACTGCCGATCTCTTATGCTCTGTATATACTGTTTTCTCTTCCCATAGAGACATGGCGCCTTTGTCCAGCACAGGCAGAATGCCTTCAGGCTGGCAGAATTTCACACTAATTCCTCCTGCACCGTTTACACCTTGCTTGGCATCAGATAGACTAATATAGTCATTTATGTGGCTGACTAATATCTCCAAACTACAGCTGTCTGAAACAGTCACATCAGCCCTCAGGCACAAGCTCAGAGAATGCTTGGTCTGAATGCAGACCTCAGCCAAAAAGTAATGAGTGTTTCTGGGATTTGGGGAAGAGGTGTGCAGCTGCACAACAGTGACATAAGCTTCCACTTTTTCACCAAAGCCTACTTTTTGCAGATCTTTGAAGTGTGTGACAGGGAAAATATGTAGATTGTCCACTAGCCATATCAGTTTGGTCAACCATGATTTGCCCTGTGTAGAGGTGAACTAGCCATTCCCAGTAACCTTCTTTTCCTTATGTGCCTCCGAATGTATTCACAGAGAAAGGACTTTATGATCTTTCTAGGGACTGAGAGAAGGCTGACCAGCCTATAATTACTCGTGTCCTCCTTCTTTTCTTTCTGAAAGATAAGTAAAACTTTAGCCTGTTTCCAAGTTGTCAGTGACCTTCCCCACTCACCCTATGGTTTTTCCACAGATGATAGTTGCCTTGCTAGCACCGCAACACTTAAAGCAACCTCTGCTGACACCTTTTATCTCTATGGATAAGATTATATACAGCTTCTCTAAATGTTCCCTAACCTATTGCTTCTCAGCTTCTAGTTGCCCTTCTTCCCACAGCATGCTGGTGCCTGAGAGATATGAAAGCAAGCTTTGTTTCTACAGAAGGAGGCAAGAAAGGTGTCAAGTACTTCAACTTTTTCTGTATCACTCATCACTAACCTGTCTATGAGAAAAAAACCTTAAATTAAAAAGGCCATTTTGTGTTTTGACCTCCATCTTCTTTCTTTCCCTTCTATCCCATATCCCACTTCTTCCCAGTGACTTCTTTCAGAGGTCAAATAAAAAAATACAAAAGGAAGAAAAGAAAATCTGGCAGTCACAGAGCTTGATTTGGAATGATGTGCTCTAGGTTTCACACTGAGTGAGGGATAAATGTAATTTGTCTTGGCAACCAACAATCTCTTACATACTGTTGTTTCTTTCATATATCTGTTCTGTATGAGGGTGTTCAGTTCAAGAAGAAAGCCTCTGGGTGTATTCTAGTTGTCTTAACTTGTCCCTCAGCACCGTTTCTACATAATCTACAGATTTTCCTGCTTTCTGCCTCTTTCATGTCCACTTCCTGGTCCTTTTGTCAATCTGGGACACTTCCATAACATGTTTAATTAGTGGCTAAAAACACATTGCCATTTTCTGAATCAATGTTGGTCAGTCCAAGTCTAGCTGATTTTCACCATCTCCTCTATACAAGAGATTGCAGAACTTTTGGAGAACAAAACTTGTCATCTACCTTCATTTCCTAACTGTGACTCAGTAACAAGACTGTGAATTTAAAATGCTGCTGAATAATGAGGAAGTATTTGTCATCCTGCGGCAGGAATGATTAGTATATTTGTACAAATTGATTCAAAGTTGTCATGTGATGACATGTCCACTTTGGGATTTAGGTGCAAACTATGAGAACATTTTCCCAGGAGACGCATGCAGATTGGTATTGTGACTCTACCTTTACCTTTCCCTTCCAAGGACCTGAGTGAACCTGTTATACTATGGAAGCAAGCCTCTTCTATCCTCACCCAATAACAATCAATAATAGGTAGTATAAATATTTAGGAATCATTTTTATGGGTGACATTTCATCAGAACATTAAGTGAAAAAAATATCAGCCTGCACTTGGGATCTCATTCGGCATTTTTTGCTATCCAAGTTACCTCAGAAATGACGTAAGCTATAGGAAAAAGCACATTCTTACCACTGGTTATGTGAAATTAAATTTTCTGAATATTTGGAAAAAATAATGTATTACTATCTGGTCTTTGGTTGGATCATTGTCATGTCGAGCCAGAGATGTGCAGAAATGTGCCCACAATGCCCCTAATTGCACCAGCTGTTATTGCCCCATTCTGTTTAACATCTGCTTCAAAGTAATAATCCCATTGATGCCTCTGATGTATCTGCCAGCTGTTTCTAATAAACCAGTAAAGTTACAATCCTTTTAAGTGACAGTCATTCAAGATGCTCTGTAATTGCATAACTGCATAGAAGAATGAGGCTCTTTCTGAACACGAATATTTTTATTATTTCTGTAGAAGGCTTTATTTCTGGATGACTGCTCAAGTGAGGAAAAAAACAACCAAAGGAAAAAAAACATTTCACACCAAAGTTTATCATACTATCTGAAAGAAATCATAAGGGAGACCTAAAGAAATCTCTGTACTATTAAACCAACTGGAAATTTCAAAGACTCATAAAGTTTGTAGCTCAACTGGGCATTCATCTGGCAATTTATATAAAACTCCTGAAGGCATTTTTTTCTCTTCTTCAGCGGTAAAAGATGGGTTAAATATATTATAAAGGCTACAAAAACAAAACCCAGAAGAATAACAAAAGGGACGTATTCTCACTGCTTCTTTTTAGAAAAAATTCTCCCTAGAAAATTTCTTCTTGAATAATATTCAGTGAAATATTATCTTGTAACCAATATTCTGAGTTTCAGTCATCTATTATATTTTGTTACAAAAATTGAATTCCAATTGCTATAGAGAAAAAATGTTGCATTTTTTAAGGCAAAGACCAACTTATGCTATTATATATGCCTTGTCTGGCTCCAGTGAATTATCTTGTTTTTCATTCCCTCATCAATACATTAAGGAAGAGTATTCTAGTTACTGGTGGATCTTGGGATCATATGTCCATAAAAGTCAAGGACATCTTAAAGAACACCACAAATGGCATGTCATCTGCATGTTTAGTGTCTTTTCTTCAGACAAGCCAAGGCTTTAAGGGGGCAGGTTCATTCATGTGCATGCCAAAAGAGAGCTGAGGTGTAACTAGGAATGCACATGCACCTGGGAGTTTGAAAGCTTAGATGTAATCTAACATCTTTGCCTTCAAGTTTAGATGTAATCTAATGGTGTTACTCACTGCCCTGCTCTGCTTTCAGATTATGAGTCATTCTGGGTACTCAGGTATTTGTACTATCAACTGGCAACTGAACATTTCTGGAGCACAGAGGGAAGGCTTCTATACTATATGATATTTTGCCCTTTATGGTAGTAGGTGTACAAAGCAAAAAGTGTTCAAAATCTTTACCTTTTTAAAATTGATTACATGCAGTCAGACAGCTGTTTTTTGGAAGAGGTCTCCAACTTGGCCCAAATACTTGTTCAAAGTCCTCATGTCAAACTTTTCCATAAGCGCCACCACTGTCTTGTGTCTGATATTGAAGTCTGTTTCAACCTTTTCATGATTGGTCTTGTTCCTGGTTCCCAACAAACCAAAAGTACAACGATGTAGAAAACTACATGATGTTGGCTGTATCCACTGTCTATGTGAAGCAAGGAACGGTTGTTTTGCCTGAGATATGAGTACATGAAGTACAAGAAAATGAAGCCAATGTAAAGCAGACAGGCAAGAGAACAATTTTTCTTACACGTGGAGGGCTGCAACCCAATCTCATTTTATCTTAGCAACACTGCTGAGAACTGATGGTGGAAGTAATACTTCTGCAGTTCTACAAGAGTCTTAGGAGTGGATAAAAAAGAAAGGGCTCAAAAATAGCTATTTACACACTGTGGGAGAGGAGACTTGGGAACATTTGTAATGTAGCCAGCTGAAAATGTCTTGAGTCTTAACAATGCTAAGCAAATAATGTAATGCTAAAAAAATATTGTATTTGAGTGCTATCCATTCTGCTGACATTTATATCTAGACAGAAAATGAGCATATTACAGATCTGAGACAAAAAGTTATATCCAGTATTTCTTGCAATACAGAGGAATAACCCAACAGAGGCAAACTATGTTTAATATTGGTGATACAGAACTAAAATAAAGGCTGCCAAGGGATTTTGAATCTGGCTTGGGGGAAAGCAAAAGACATTTGCTTCCCAAGCAGAGATAATCTACATGCTATAGTCTACAAGTTTGTAGAAGATCTGGGCAAAAGAACTGTGATGATAGCTTAGCCAGAAAGATTTTCTGTACCTGTTCTGTGACAGTACATCCTCTGTTAGCTTTGAGGGCAGTGCAAACAGTGCAGAAAATTAAAATACTTTTTTCCACATACAAAGTGACCAAGCTTATCCAACAAAACAATAAGTCACAAATGCCTTGCTGAACTAACACATGAGTTATTTGGGCAGTACTGAAGGCTAACAGAAATTATCTACCATGTTCTTCAGAGTCTCCACAGTCTGTATTCTATCAAAAAGTTCAACCTGAAAGCTGGCATTGAAGGAAATATTTTATGATATCAATTATGAAACAAATGAGCAAAAGAAACACAGTGCATGCTAAAGCACATTGTACTAAAGCTTCATTAACAGCACTGTAATTGGAAGCACCTATAGAGACATAAAAATCCCAAGTAAAGCACTATACATGAGCCATCTATCACACTTGTCTACCAAACCATAGCTAGCAGAACTAGCGCTAGGCTTGAACTTGCTTGAGATGGTATATTACTTAGGTGAATAGTCTGGTTTAATCTGAAGACATAAGTGACGGACTTAATCTCATTTATACTTAATCAATATATGTAGATTACTCAGAAATATTTAAAAGTGACTATGTGATGAAAACATGTTGACTGTTTTATATGAGAAGAAAATCCCAGCAAATGAGAGGAAGGGAGGAAATATTAGAAGAGTGAATAATTTACTGTGGAAAAAAACCGCAAAATTTCCCACTTTGGTATGATACCAGCTAATAAACTACTTCAATGACAAAACGCTACAAATTCGGAAAAGATTGTTCAGATAGCAGTTTGCAATATGATAAAAAACCCATCGACTTGGGAAGGAAACTGTAGACAAGAGTTCATGTAAAATTATCAGATTTAAGCATAGTAAAATTCCATTTGTGGTTAAAAATACACAGAAATAAATCACACAGAATCCATATTCTTATCAAGAATCCAGAAAGTGACAAAATGAAGCCAAGTGACAAAAACCGAAGTGACAGCCAACAAAAGACCAAATGCTCTTATCAGTCCATAAAAGGACTATAGGAGGATCCTGGGAGATGCCATGATACGGCACAAGGGTGAGAGAAGAAGCATGTTATTGTCTGCTTCTGCAGGAAAATTATATACCTAACTGAATCAGGCCTAAGGAAAAGATCTTTCTGTGTGTCCTGAGGGAATACAAGGAACAATGTGAAAATATGACTTGAAAGAGTCATGAGATATGAGTACATGAAGTACTCAAGTAAGGAAGCATGACTAGGAACAGCAGCACTCCAACTTTGGGATCCCACTTGCTCATAGGTCAATCATTTTCTCAACAGCAATGCCAGACACTGTAAGAGTATATCTGGTACAAGACAGTGGCCATAACTCATTTGTACTGTAAAAACTGACAGGTGATGGCATCTGGGAGAAAGATATGCTTCCAACTTTCACCATCAGGTCACACTGCAGGTTTCTGATATACAGGAGCTTCATAATGAGAAAAAAACCCTGTTTTCAACCCATAAGGTGAGACCAAATGGAAGAATCAGGTCTTTAAGTAAGTTAGAATTGTACACCTAGTTTAATCTGACTTATTTCATAATGATCTACTACAGTAGTTAAACATAATGCAATTACACAAGGCTCTCACAATTTCTGCAGTTCCATGCAGGTGTTTCTTCTCTCATCAGAAGCTGGCAACATTACACCTGCTTCTGAAAAGAAAACACCCCTGCATGCTCACTGCTAGATGGAAAGAGACACTTTCCTGATGTTTTTTAAGTTTGTTAGAAGTTTCAGACACAGTGTCAATGTGTTCTTGAGATATATTTACTGATTGAGCATATTAGAACATAAAGTCATGAGGAAGGAAGGAAGAATAATATTGAATGGCAAACATCATTTTGGTATTTCTGTCTAATATAATGTGGGGCTTTTTCTGTCTCTGTAGGCTGTTATTTTCAGTACTTCTTGGGTTTCTAATCCCAGAATACAGAACAGCTTTCAAAACAGTATATTTATCTAAGTTTAAATTTGGCTTATTGTGTGTATATCTCTCTTGACTACATCCCAAAAGAGAAAGATACACCAGTTCCTTCAGCAAGCAGATTTCCAGGCTGAACATCCCTGTTCTCATCTCTAGCACACTTCGGGCATTTCTGTCCTCTTACTTGGAGAATTCTGTGCTTCCCAGCAAACCCCTCTACCTGCTCATTAGTTTGTAACTAAGAGGAGTACAAAGTAGCATCTGTGGATATGCATTTTACCATGAGTTAAAGACTAATTTTTATCCATGACCAATACTAACATTATTCAATAAGAACCTCCTTTTCAGGAGTAGTGTTACTGCTATTCAGGGAAAATCAGTTATGGCATTGAATATTATAAGCAACCAGTCTTCATTTTCTTTTAGATCCTTCTTAAACAAAAATGTAACTTCATTTCATAAGGATGGAAAAAGGATAAATGTATTGTACCTGTATTCCATGTCTATATCCAAAACAGTGTTTTTATCTGGCACCATCTCTAAGTCCTGAAATTCAGTTCCAGAGCCCCTGTCGCTATGTAGACCTAACTATAAAGTTAGTATGAATATGTACACTATCATCAGTCTTTCCTTAACTACAAACAGCAAGAGAAACTTTAAAGTTCAGAAGGACAGTACCTGTTCATAGAATTACAGAATCACAAATATCTCAAGTTGGAAGGGACCCATAATTGAAATGCATTCTCCTGAACTATTTAGAAAGATCACAGAATCACAGAATCACAGA
>NW_010174707.1:0-2295 GCF_000695765.1 Mesitornis unicolor | reverse complement strand
ATTAAAATAAAAAATTACAACATTTTAAAAAATAAAAATAAAAAAAAATAATTAAAAGATAAATAACAGAAAGCGGGCCTGGGCGAGCTGCTTTCAGCAGACAAGCCCAGCTCCTGACACTTGATGTTAACTCAGAAAGTCAGAGCACTTTTCTGCGGATGCCGCTGTTACCGTTTCTCATTACAAACCGAGATTTGCACCTCATTTCGGCATCGGGTGCATTCAGCACAGCCGCCCCATTCGTGAGGATTCCAAACTTAAATTTGAGAAGAAACTTCTTCTCAGTGAGGGTGACAGAGCCCTGGCCCAGGCTGCCCAGAGAGGTTGTGGAGTCTCCTTCTCTGCAGACATTCAAAACCCGCCTGGACGCCTTCCTGTGTAACCTCATCTGGGTGTTCCTGCTCCGGCAGGGGGATTGGACTGGATGAGCTTTGGAGGTCCCTTCCAATCCCTAACGGTCTGGGATTCTGTGTGAAACGGGTCTGGCTGCAATAAAACCTCACATACTTCATTGGGATGAAGGGGACAAGTTGCTTCAAGCCTCCACAAGCACTTGTCACCTGTATTCATTCTGAAACAACCCAATATAGCTCAAGGAGTAATTGGAACCTGAACTAGACAGAAAAAAGAGTATTTTCTAAGGTGCTGGGAGGCCCCAGCACCGCAGAGGCTTTCGGGCACCAAAGAGACTATCAAGGTACCTTTGGTTTTGGTAAATCCACCACAAAACTTTGCAGATGAAGTTCTTTGTCCATCTCATTTTTATGCCACATCAGGAAACCCGGTTAGCAGGGAGCGCTCTGTAATTTTGAGCTCGTTGACTGCACAGTCTAATAAATCTCCCTGCTTTTCCAGCTGGATTGAGCCATTAAACCCCTCAAAGTTAATGGCAAACACAGTAACTCCAAAAACTGCTGCTGCTGGCGGAGGCGTCGCGCTGCCTCTCGTCAAGCATCCGTCTCGTTAGCACGCAGACTGACGAAGCAGAAGATGAAGCCATCGCATTGGTCGCCCTTTGGTTTCGGCTGCTCCCAGCTCAGGAGGAGCCTCGCACCCTGCGCCTACAGGAGGGAGCCCAGGTACCTGATTGCCCTAAAGCCGCTAATTTTTTTCTGCTCATTACCTTCCTAGAGCATCATCCCAACTGTTTTTCTTCATCAAGTAAAACTACAACAACATGGGAAGCCCCACACATGTGGTTTTTTGGGGAGATGCAATGGGGGGACTTCAGGAAAGGCCACGCTGGGGGTTAATGGTTCAGAGCACCCAAAAAAATCCAAATAAAACGGCACGAACAAGCAATCTGAAAGGCTCCCAAGAGTGCAATTGGACCAATTATTTATATTAATAAACCACGTGTACTTTCACCTCTGCAGTGCTTGCTGGATTATCATTGTCATCCTTAAAACCAGCCTCCATGGTGTCTGTTACAGCTTCCCCAGTCTCCACACAGCTCCCATTTAATCACCGGCGCTGGCAACCACTGCGTTACCGTGTCAGCTCCTATTTGGTACTGACTTATTTTAATAAGCATTTCAGACCAAGGATGGACAAGCATTTTAGACTGAAAATGGAGAGCGACAACGTTTTAAATGAATACAAATCCCCATCCCCACCAGGTGTGTTGTGGAAGTGCTGGTACCAGCACTCATCAAACAGCACTGAAACTGCAACTACCTGCCTTTCCCAAAATATACGCAATTATTGAGCTCAGTTATTTGAGTCCAAAAGTTACGCTGCCTGCTCATTGGAACGGGTACGACACATTTCACAGCGACAATTTGAGAAGAAACTTCTCAGTGAGGGTGACAGAGCCCTGGCCCAGGCTGCCCAGAGAGGTTGTGGAGTCTCCTTCTCTGCAGACATTCAAAACCCGCCTGGACGCCTTCCTGTGTAACCTCATCTGGGTGTTCCTGCTCCGGCAGGGGGATTGGACTGGATGAGCTTTGGAGGTCCCTTCCAATCCCTAACGCTCTGGGATTCTGTGATTCTGTGAATTACAGCTGTGCTCCTCAAAACCATAAAAACACCCCCAGACAGACACCCACACGGCAGCTCTGCTGCGCAGAGTAACTGGAAATGTGCAAACACGTAAAGAGCACACGTGGTGGTGGCAACATTCTCTCTAATGGGCTGATATGCTAAATTACACCCTGAGACAGCGCTGCTGGCAGAAAGCTGCAGCTGGTTAAAGAATTTAACCTCTATTTAGAGGTGGGAAGGTATTTTGATTTGAGGAATAGTCAAATCATAAGGAAATGATAGGTAACATTATTATATATATTATATCTATAT
>NW_010174706.1:12675-12896 GCF_000695765.1 Mesitornis unicolor | reverse complement strand
AGGTCTTCCTCATTTATGAGGTTGGGATCCACCACACCCTGCTCCTCGCCACGGGTAGGGGGGAACCACCCCCCCATGTGCTGGGGCATCCCTTACCTCTGTCCCCCACTCCTCCGCAGGGCTACGAGGGGCTGGTGGAGGGGGGAGACAACATCAAGCAAGCCAACTGGCTCAGCGTCTCCAACATCATCCAGCTGGTGAGGCTCACCGGTGGGACCTCA
>NW_010174706.1:12256-12559 GCF_000695765.1 Mesitornis unicolor | reverse complement strand
TGCGGGCTGCCCGTAACCTGGTGGAGCACGGCATCACCAACCTCTGCGTCATCGGTGGGGACGGCAGCCTGACGGGCGCCGACATCTTCCGCTCCGAGTGGTCCGGGCTGCTGGAGGAGCTGGTCCGAGATGGTGAGTGAATCCCCCCTCCCCCAAAATCCCTGGGTGGGTAGAGCTGAAAGCACCTAAGTGGTGTTGAGGTCTTGAAGGCCACCTTATCGCCATGACCTCCAAGGAGGGCTTGGGCTCCTTCGCCAAGGAGCCACAAGGCTTGCACTAGGGTGGGGGAATGGGAGAAACCTA
>NW_010174706.1:8949-12120 GCF_000695765.1 Mesitornis unicolor | reverse complement strand
GGCCCGGCACCGCATCATGGAGGTGGTCGACGCCATCCCCACCACGGCGCAGAGGTGAGCAGGGTTGGGGGGGGACTGGATGCACCCCCCCAGGGACATCACGTTCACCTTCCTCTGCCTTCCACCCCTGTCCCTGCAGCCACCAGCGGACCTTTGTGCTGGAGGTGATGGGCCGCCACTGCGGGTAAGCCCACCACAGGTGGGGAAGCCGTCAGCGGGATGGGACACCATGTTTTTGGGGCCACCGCTGCCATGTCCCCTCCCAAGGTACCTGGCACTGGTATCCGGCTTGGCCTCGGGCGCTGACTGGCTCTTCATCCCTGAATCACCACCAGAGGACGGCTGGGAGGACCTGATGTGTGAGAGGCTTGGGGAGGTGAGGTCCCGTCCCCCTTTTCTCCTCTGCAGGGACCCGGTTTGAGCCCTGGGGCTGGCGCCTGGCCCCTGCAAAGCTTCTGGAGCTCCTGGCATTGTTCCTGTGAAACAGGAGCACAAATCCAGTCCTCATGTGCCAGGGGGTTTGGAAACCTGGAAACTGAATTCCCAAAAGATGCACAGGTTCATCCTCCGGTAAATTTTGGCTAAGCCGTGGTGGCCATTTTCCTCCCCCAGACGCGCAGCCGAGGGTCGCGGCTCAACATCATCATCATTGCCGAGGGCGCCATCGACCGCAACGGCAAACCCATCACCTCCAACTACGTGAAGGATGTAAGCGCCTACTCCAGCACCCGTTTTGGCACCCGTTTTGGCACGCGCAGTGACCGTCCTCTGTTGTCCCCACAGCTGGTGGTGCGACGTTTGGGCTTCGACACGCGGGTCACTGTCCTCGGCCACGTGCAGCGCGGAGGGACCCCGTCAGCCTTCGACCGCGTATTGGTATGTCCAGGGTGGGGGACACGGTGAAGCAATGCTGGGCAGAGCGATGCACCCCATTATTTTCCCCTCATTTGCTGCAGATTTTTAAAGAAAAACAACAAATCGGGCATGCACGCAGCTGCATGGTTTCCAAAACCTGGTGGCCCCAAGGTCAGGGGGTGATGGGTGCCCCCATTTTCTTCTGTTGCAGAGCAGCAAGATGGGGATGGAGGCCGTGATGGCGCTGCTGGAGGCCACGCCGGACACCCCAGCCTGTGTGGTGAGCCTCTCCGGGAACCAGTCGGTGCGGCTGCCGCTGATGGAATGCGTCCAGGTGGTGAGTACTGGGATGGGGGAGGTATTCGGGCACCCCAACCTGCTGGATGGGGGTTCCCACAAAGGTGGGGATCCCTGCAAAGACGGGTGTCACGGTGCTGCATCTCTCCCCTCCCCAAGACGAAGGATGTGCAGAAGGCCATGGATGAGAAGAGGTTTGAAGAGGCCATTCAGCTCCGCGGGAGGTGAGGATGGGGGGAGATGTGTCCCTAAAGAATGTGCTGGAGTGGGGCCTTATCCCCAGGGAGACATCAGCAGCTCCTGCAGCCGGGGAGGGTTCTCCCCTATGCCTCGGGGTCCAGGTGCACCTCAGGGCCGCACCACTTTGTCCTTGTAGGAGCTTTGAGAACAACTGGAACATCTACAAGCTGCTGGCGCACCAGAAACCAGCGCAGGAGAAGGTGAGGAGGGATGGGGGGACACTGTCCCCACCATGGGCACATGCACTGATGTGCCACCCCTATCTCCATCCCTGTAGAGCCCCTTCAGCCTGGCCATCCTGAACGTGGGTGCCCCCGCCGCCGGCATGAACGCTGCCGTCCGGTCGGCCGTGCGGATCGGCATCTGCCAGGGACACACGGTCTACGTGGTGAGCGACGGCTTCGAGGGCTTGTCCAAGGGGCAGGTGAGCCTGGGAGATGTGGGTTTCTCGGGGGAGGATGAGTTTGGGGTTGGAGGAGAGTGGTGGGGTGCTCCCTCACTCCGAAACTGAGTGCTGGTGGTTGCAGATCCGTGAGGTGGGCTGGCACGACGTGGCGGGCTGGCTGGGACGCGGTGGGTCCATGCTGGGCACCAAGCGGTAAGCACAGCCCCGGGGGGTTAGGGGATGGAGTGGAGGGGACACCACTGTCCCCGGTGATTGCAGGGACCCGCATTATCTCCCCTCAATCTCACTGCAGGACGCTGCCCAAGACCTGCATGGAGAAGATCGTGGAGAACGTGCGGAAATTCAACATCCAGGGGCTGCTGGTCATCGGGGGCTTCGAGGTGCGCCCTGTTTTGGGGGTGGGAAACCGGCATGGGCTGTTGGGAGGAGTAGAGGATGGCACCCCAGGCCATCCTTTTTGGGGTGAAGATCCAGCATCTCCCCAACCCTCAACTGCTCGCAGGCATACGAGGGGGTGCTGCAGCTGGTGGAGGCCCGTGGGCAGTACGAGGAGCTCTGCATCATCATGTGCGTCATCCCCGCCACCATCAGCAACAACGTGCCCGGCACCGACTTCAGCCTGGGCTCCGACACGGCCGTCAACGCAGCCATGGAGGTGAGGTACAGGGAGCTCACGGGGTCCACCAGGTCCCACCATGTCTTGGGGTCCCAACCCGTTTCTCCTGGTGCAGAGCTGTGACCGCATCAAGCAGTCGGCCTCAGGCACCAAGCGCCGCGTCTTCATCGTGGAGACGATGGGGGGCTACTGCGGGTACCTGTCGACTGTCACTGGCATCGCAGTGGGTGCAGATGCCGCCTACGTCTACGAAGATCCCTTCACCATCCACGACCTGAAGGTGAGCACGGCAAGGAGGGGGTTTCTGGCAGTGTTGTTTGGGTGAAATAAGAAGGAAAATGGGGAAAAGGAGGGCTCCAGGGAGGGATTTGGAGCATGGCCAAGCCCTATGGCTTGATGTTGGTGGCATTTGGGTCCGAACAAATGGACCAGAGGTCCAGCATCGTGGCCTTCATCTTGCAGGCCAATGTGGAGCACTTGACGGACAAAATGAAGACGGATATCCAGAGAGGGCTGGTGCTGCGGTGAGTTGGGGACCCCCAGGGATGCTTGCTGGAAAAGCCAGCACCGTGGTGGGTAGTGAGGCCAAAGCTAAGCCCTTCCCGTGGCCGGAGAGGGGCCCTGGGCACCAGGAGGTTGGGTGCACAGGGATGCAGTGCTCAGCCAGGGTCTCTGGGGAAGATGGGCCTCGGGGAGAGCAAACCAGCAAAAAAAAAGGCATTTTGGGGAGCATGGAGGGACCCCCTGGGGATGCCAT